>NW_017673818.1:84595-118770 GCF_001879085.1 Nicotiana attenuata
AATTACCTACCTATCCCAAACCCTAACCCTCATTATCCCAGCCCCGCCGTCTCTATACTCTCTCGAACCTTCACCTCCTTCTGCCAAACCCTAGCGCCGTCACCCCAAAATCTCTCCTATTCCGGCTCAAACATGGAACCAATCCATGATTTACTTACCTATTTTGTGTTACTCTATCATTATACGCTCGTCTATGGTATTACTTAGATTCTTGCCCTATTTTTAGCAAGAACTACCTCAATAACAGGTAGATTCACCCTTACTCTGTGAAGATCTGGACGATCTTTCGTCCATATACATGTTTTATTGAACGATTCTTGCATCTCTGGTCCGATTCAAAGCATTAGTCTCAACTAGGGTTTAAGACCTTTCTTTGTTCTTTACTGATTCCTGATTGATACTCTTTCCTTTCTCGTATTTGACTAATATTTTCCTTGTTTCTGTTTAATCTACCGTGTTTCCTTTATTTTTACCCTATTTTTCCCTAAATCTGATTGTTAATCGATTCTTATGTGTTATTTTCCTTATTCTCTGCTGTATCCCCTTATTTTAAGTGTTACTCGCATGATTACATGCCATTATTCTCTGTTAATATACTGAACTCTTTGTTTATGTATTATTTGCCCTAAAAAATTAGATCCTAATTGATTGTGTGTTTAATATTTACCGTGTTTCCTGTTTATACTATACTACTATATAAACCCCTCCCCTTTCCCCTTTAGGAGACGAAAAAAAGATCAATATACTCTCACTGAAAATTTAGGTTTTGGCTCTGTATTCTCTTTGCTCTCTCGTTTGATTCTGGTCTTGGCCGGCTGAAAGCCAAGGCCAAGTAATTATGGGCTATCGACTATTGTGGTGTTATTCTTGCTTTTCTTGCCTAACTAGTGAGTGACTATCCTTTGTCATTTGATTCCTATGTATCTATGAACTGTGTTTATGATCCAGCATGTTTAAAATCCATTCTGAGCATGATTCTACCACTTTTGTGTTCCTATGATTTCTTTTAATCCTATAATCGATATTGTTAGTTCTGAGATTAGTTATCTTTGAATAATATGAATCCTCTTAGGTGATTAGCTTAATGTCTTTTAACGTGTTTCATGTATGTTGTTTTGCTAGTTCTGAAATTGTCCTGAACTTGGCATCTTTATGATACTATTGGTATGTTCATCAGTTAATCAGTCCCGAGTCTTTACAAACTTGTATTGTTATTAAACCTTTCTCTGTCATTCATTTGCCCTGATAACTTGCCTTTTAATGTGTTTTGTATCCATTTGGACTCATGTGATTATCTGACTGTTTGCCTAAATGGTTTCTGTGATTGAACAAAGCTGTCCTAAAATGTTAGCATGTACACTTAGCCTAATTAGGCCTTTCAGACTTTAACTTATTAGATACTATGCATAAACAACTTGCCAATTTGTCTTCTTAATGCAATTCTGCCTATATATTCTGTGTTTTAAACTCTGTCATGATGGTTTTTCTAAAATCAAAGTTGTCCTAAAATTTGTCTCCCTATGTGCTGCTGCCTTAAACTCCTATTCTTAGGTCCTTTAGGTTCTATCTTTCACCTCCTCAGTGGGAGCACTGCTCGGGGTCCATGTGAGACTCTTGTGAACTCTGACACACTGGGGTTTGGTTCCTAACCTCTTTTGAATTATTTCTGAGCATTTGGTCCTCTAGCGTGAGCTTTGCCCTGGGTCCTTGAAGCCCTTGGGAACTTTGACACACTGGAGATCTTGATACTATGTGTGATCATTCTGTACCTGTGAAAGTGTGCCTTGGAGTTGCTGAGGTTTGAAAGCCTGGGCTGCCCCGGTGTATTTGGGCCTGTTGTAGGCTCTCTATTGCTTATTTCATTATTATGTAATCCATTTAATTTGGTCTGTAATAATTTTGTAACAAACAACTTTGGGGTATTTAATAAAATCGGGGAGGGTTTCTTATTTTCATTTGCTAAATTGGGTAGAAATCCTGCCTATAGGATCTCATTGGTGCTGTTTCATATCATGCTTATAAGTCCTATGTTATGACCACATAATAGAGATCCTTCCTATAGGATTGACATTATGATTTGTTGAGAATCCTGTCTTTATGTGTATCAATATGTCCAATAAGCGTGTGTTAGCAATCATGTCTGTAGGATTAATGTCAGTTCAATGATAGAAGTCATGTCTATAAGATTAAAACCAGTTCAAACCAAGAAATCATGCCTATAGGGTAATAATCATCACACGCGTAGAAACCATGCCTATAGGATTCTATTAACTGATTCGGAATCCAACTATCACTGTCAATCACTTAGACAACATGCCTATAGGATTGAACAATAATTCCGGACTTATGATTGTGATTTATTGTCATTCATTAACACCCGAAACGCCCAGATATTCTAACACTCGCATTAAGAACCGAATCTACATACTACTACTCGCATGTTCATCACATAGATATCCTGCCCATAGGACTCCAAGATTAATAAAGCCTGTTAAATCAGTTGCCTGCATTTGTTGTTTACATGAAGAGGTTAATGTGAGCCCATATCTGTCTTTATTTGAAAAGTCCTAATTGTTTTGCTTGTCACCTAGTATTTTACAATTTTGAGAACCTTAGGACTAGTCTAGAACCTTCCCAAATAGTAGGTCCAAAGCCTCCTGGACCATAGACATGGGACGGGTAATGCACGCATGGGACACGACTTAGAATTGACTAGTACGCTTCAGGTAAACAACTTAAAGATAGTAATTGGGTAGCAGGAGATGATAGTCTGTGCCCACTGAATAATATAAGTAACACCCCATCCCGAGGGAGTTATGAAGTATTATTTATGTTGCACGGGGTGATCATTTAGGTTAAAAAATTTAGGACCCCCCTTCCTTGTCTTTCAATCGATTATTCATGTTTTGGTGATTCCTTATTTCTTAGATTTGATCACATAGACTAATTCGCATAATTTATGTTCGGCTGGGACCTACCGTTGTGGTCCTCGAGGGGTGCCTAACACCTTCCCCTCAAGGTAATTTGAGCCCTTACCCGATCTTTGGTGATGCAAACTGGTATAATCTGAGTTATTTGCTATAAGTGCCCTAACAGGCGCCATCATAGCCTATAATGGATTTTGGATTGTGACATCTTGGTATCAGAGCATTAGGTTCACTTAGGTCTCGCGAGTCATGAGCAAGTCTACTAGAGTCTTGCGGATCGGTACGGAGACGTCTATACTTATCTTCGATAGGCTACAAGGTTGTTAGGAGCACTTCCCTTCTTGATTCCTCGTCGTGCGATTTGATTCCATTGAGTCTTATGCCTTCATTTCCTTTCTATTCATTCTTATATGATGTGGAGTGCTTGCTATCAATTGGGCATCGAGGAGTTTTAATGGTACCGCAAATATGGTGCAGAATGTTTCTCCCTGCATATTCGAGTAGGCTATTATCTTCGCCGTATGGAGGGGTGTTCTGTCATTTCAGCCTAGTATTTGTGTAGCCCACGGTTGAGATTTGATACTTTCAAATTTGGAGGAAATTTTGTTAATATTGTGGTGTCACCGTCCATGATCGAATGTGTTGAGGCTCATCGGCATGTTGATCTTCATTTGTTTGCCTCTGGACACGGTGTCATGAGATAGAACCTAAGAAGTTATCAGAGATGGTTGTGTGCTGCGACTTCAGGATCGAATCGGCGTTTCCAGCATTGATTGTTCGAGGGAGATGATCTCTGAGGTGGTTTCTATGCTTAGGAATATTAAATGTAGCGAGAAGGGCTTGATAACATATTTTGGGCCTTCGGGTGATGTTGATAAATGAAAGGATTCTTATGAATGATGGATTAGTGTGGACCCAAAGGGGAGGGGGGGGGGGTTAGTTGATTTCATGATGAATGCGCTATAGCAATGAAGTTAGAGGAGGTCGAGATGAGGTTACATAGGTGGGCTATCTCATGTGAGTAGGTTAGCGCTTGCGTGACTTTTGATAAGGTTCCGACGAAGAGTTCTACTTCTGCCTAACATGAAGTATGTACTACGATGTGAGCGAGGGATCGCTTGAAGAAGATGGTATGACTATCATGAGGTCGAGTGTGATTGTGGCGGGTAATTCGAGATGTGTTATGATTAGTCTAATAAGAACTTATGAGGAATTTGGCGGAGCAACGGTGTGGGATCGTGGTAACTAGGAAGAAGAGGTCATTATGGGGTCTGGATCTATGTGATTGTAGCGTAAAGCTAAGTGGGGAAGCCCACCGTCTATGAGAGAGTCACATGGTGATGTTGTTGTGTAGTTATGGTTATCGGTGTGTTGGGGATCAGTTACGACCAAGAGGAATTTGACGTATATGTGTTACATTTCTCCTTATCGATTCATGTGCAGTTGTTGGGGTGACTCAGAATGTATGCTTCTTGTGGATGTGATGTACAAGGAAAAGAATTCATCCGGTTGCATATTTGGAAGTGTTCAGATGCTAGTAGAGCACTAGAGTTTGGCTATATATTCGGGACCAGGTCAGAGTGGGTGACGCTCAATAATGGTTCTACTGGGTTCGAGAATTAAAGTGCGGTGTTCAAAGATTTTGGGTTCGTTATGTGGTTGAGGACTGGGTTTTGCAGTAGAGTGCAAGAACACTTGAGGAATTTTTATGTTATCATCGGGTCTACAGTGTAGTGTTAGAGGAGGGGGAGAAATAACTTCAGATTCGCAGAAGATCTAATCAGCGCAGGTGTATCAGTTGGAGATACTATTGAGTGCATGAAGAGGTATAAAATGGCTTATGGACGTTGAGACGGCGTGGTCTCGTGATTTGGGTCCCTCGGGATGAGTGTTGTTTGAGGTTTGTTATGTGTTTGAGTGGAACTATTATTATTTCGAAGGCAAGTCAAGAGTAAATTGGAAGAAGTTGGGTCAGTCAGTGATGGATTGAATCAACATGGTTGTGTAAATGATCAGTTCCTTCGGTATGCTAAGCTATACAGGTGATTCGTGGTTGTACGTGCGGACTTGACAACCACCGTAAGTTGATTGATTTGGAAGTATTTGGTTCTAACTTGTTATGCGTAAATGAATCCTAGAAGAATTATGGTGGTTTAGACCACAACTTGAGCTTTGATTTTCGACGGTTATGGGAATTTGGTTGTGTTGCAATTCTTCTTCTGAAATAAGTGGAGTAAAAGGGGTTCTAGCCGATGAAGTGTGTATTCTACTGGAGGTTCGAGGTTGTGATGAAATTCTTAGACTCTCGCGTAGATGCAGATAGGTGAGGTAAGCGGTGTAGTAATCGGAAATTGAGGATCATGGTTGCGGTTCGGATTTGATAAGAATGTCTCGAGCTCGGAGGGACGGGGGCAGATTTCAGATGTTCAGAGTATGCTAACACTAATTTCGGGCAGCTTGCAGATGGTCTGTTTTGCGGAAGAAGTGTTGGGTATTGAAATGGTGATGCTTGACTAGCACTATGGAAATTAGCATGGTCGATGGCCATTAATGTTCAGATTTTACTACCTGGTGCGGAATGTGGTAGGGCTACATCCCACGAAAATATTGTATAAACGTGATGTGTTAGTCATTCAATCTTTCGAGATTTAAATCAGATATGGAGGTTTTGGTACTGTTGCCAATGGAAGAGGTTATGATTGGGAGGCGCTCTATTCCATTGGTTGTGGCCAATGTGAGTTTGTTCCGGATTTGACGGATGTTCTAATATGTCATGGATAGGGTTATTGTGGATCCTTAAAAGGTTATTAGCCCAGTAAGGGATAAGCAGAATCGGCTAGAGGTCCGCTAGTAGATTTACATCAGGTCGGATGTGTTCATTTAGCATAGTGCTACTTATGGAGGAGTCTTAGGGTGTTAGATGTTATTCCTGTCGTCAGCTATTCTCTGTAATACTATATCATGCCATGTGGGTTGTGAGACGACTTGATTATTCGTATGCGTGTTGTGATCTGGTGTAGCATGTCTTTATTGCACCTGGGTCGAGCTCGAGTTTTGTAGCGCATGGCGCTATCGGTCTTCCCATGGTTGTGTCTTTGCACTTGGTGTACTTGTGGCCGATATTTGGGTATTTCGTAGGTATAAGCATCATGGCTTGATAGGTATTTCCTAATTTATTGTTATGAGTAGATCGGGTGGCACGCCGCCATGGGTATGTTGTTTGGAGTGGGTTGCACGCCGCAACGGTATCATATGTGGATCGGGTTGCATGCCGCAACAGTGAGATGTTGAGTAAGGTTCCCTATACTTATTTCTGTGCATTTTGTTTCTCTTTTTTTGAGAAAGGCTCATAGCATCTGTTCGGTTGTTTTATTCGTTACGCGTGCTGGGTAGTTCTTTTCCCATAGTTCATTCTTCCTTATGTGTCATATTCAAGTTGTAGCTTATTGGCATATTGATGGTGTCATATGAGATCTTGGTCAGTGTTTGAGGTGGCTTATTGCCTGAGCAACTTGTATTGAGTGAGACGAGGTTATTGGACCTGAAATCACTGCGATCGGATTTATGCAAGGTGTATTAAAGAGAAAGTGTCACTATTTAATTCAGAATGAGGTAACGGTTCTTGTAAAGCGGAAAAACTTCATTAGTTATTGATTTGAGGGGTGGTTATGAGTTCTTGTGCATCTCTTGCATCGTTGCAGTATTGTGAGGATTGAAACCGAGCTTATATGTGTTATAAGGTATACTATGGGCATGCGGTGCATTGTGTGATGTTAGCATGGGTGCATGATCATGTGTGGGTTCAGTCTGTGGAGGTTGATACAATGTTCGTATGTTAGAATCAAGTCTTGTAGAGAAATTCGGAGGTTGGAATTTGGTCCTAAGGCTTGTTGGCTAAAATAAAAGGGAGGGTCTTCAGTCTGGCTCAAGCTAATGTGCTCAACTTGGTTGTGGTGGCACGGGTAGGTGCACAAGGTGTTGAACAGTGATTTTGGGGAAACTCCAGAGCAGTTCTTAGCATGTTCGAGGACGAACGTATGTTTAAGTGGGGGAGAATGTAACGACCCAACCGGTCATTTTGAGCTCTAGCGCATCATTCGGCGGTTTGAGGCCTTGAGTAGCCTCACTTCATGTATCATGACTTGTACGTGTGGTCGGAATTGGATTTCGGGAAGTTCGGAGTTGTTTTGGATGGAAAATTTTCAATTTGGAAGCTTTAAGTTAGAAGAGTTGACTAAGGTTTGAATTTTTAGTAAACGATCTCGGAATCAGGATTTGAAGGTTCCAATAGGTTCGTATGATGATTTCGGACTTGGGCGTATGTTTGGATTGAGTATCGGGTGGTCCGGGAGCATTTCGGCGCTTATTATGGAAGGTTGGCATTTTTGAAAGTTTAATAATTTCTTAAGTTTGATTTGAAATGAGTTTTGGTGTTATCGATGTCCATTCGGGGTTCCAAGCCTTGGGATATGTTCGTACTGTGATTTATGACTTGTGCGTAAAGTTTGGCGTCATTCCCGAATGTTTTGGTATGACTCGGACGCATTCGTCGAAATTTAAAAGTTTGAAGTTTGAAGAAATGTTCGATCGTCGATTTATAGTTTTGATGTTGTTGGCGTAATTTGAGGCTTTGACTAAATGCGAGAATTTGGCCGCAGGTGCGAGCCCACATGTGCGGCGTTTTGGTCGTAGAAACAACATTTGGACTGAGCTGGGATGACCGCATATGCGAGGATATTTCCACATCTGCAAGTCCACAAATGCGAAGAATGTTCCGCAGAAGCGGAATACGAGCTGGGCAGCAAGAATCGCAGAATCGAAAGGTCTCCGCATGATCGAGTGCACAGGAGCGGGGGTTGGACAGCAGAAGCGGTCATGCAGGAGCGGAGTTTGGTCCGCAGAAGCGAATTTGCCTGGGCTTAGAGAGAACCGCACCTTCGATAGATTTTTCCGTAGGTGCGGAGATGCAGGTGCGGCTAATGGTCCACTGGTGCGAAAGTCACTAGGAAGTGGTGCTTTTAAATTGAGACTTAGCTCTCATTTATCTCATTTTCTCTTGGGAGGACGAATTTGGGGAGCAATTTTGAGGAGGTTTTCATCATGCAACCCAAGGTAAGTAATTTTTCACTTGTTGTAAGCTAAATATATGGTTTATATGTGGGTTTAAGGATGAAATTTTATGAAAATTGTGAGATTTTTTTAGGAAACCTAAAATTGATAGTCTTGGATTTTGACCACGATTTTGAAACTGGAATTAGGAATAAATTATATATTTGAGTTTGTAATGTTATGGTAATGTTTATCTTTGAAAATTTTCTAAATCCGGGCACGTGGGCCCGAGGGTTGACTTTACTGACTTTTCGAGCGGATTTTGGAATTGTTATAAATTAATTAATTATGATGTTAGAGTATATTTTTATTGGTTTTCATGATTGTTTGACTAGTTTGGATCGATGGGTATTTGGTTTGAGGTGTTAGAGAGGCGTTGGAGCCGGTTATGGAACTTCGGAGAGAGGTAAGTCTCCTGTCTAACCCTATGAGGGGGAATTTACCCCGTAGGTGTTATTCTTGCCATATGCTACATGTTGTGGGAGCTGCGCACGTATGAGGTGACGAGTGTCCGTAAGTATGCTTGAATTTCTAGTTATGTCCGAGTAGACTTAAGTTCACGCCATGCTTTAATTGTACTATTTGAGTTATCCTTTCCTGTTTGATTCCTTTATTTTGCGTTACGACTTGAGACTAGGCTTGCGTAGAGTGATAGACTCACTACTGTCTATATTTGACGAGCCACTAGATTAGCCGCGGAATAATTGTGGTTCACATACGAATGTCTCCCGCATTGTGCGTTTTCATCGAAAAGCTTCCTTAAATTTCATAACTCACACGTTTATTCGTGGGTGGGGTCAAGGACTCGTTAAAGCTTTTTATTCTAATGGGATCGGGCCGTTCGCCTTGGCAGGATTATGTACTACACTCTTATGGGATCGAGTCGTTTGCCTCGGCAGTATCATATTCTTATGGGATCGGGCTGTTCACCTCGGCAGTATCATATTCTTATGGGATTGGGTCGTTCGCCTCGGCAGTACCACACTCTTATGGGTTCGAGACGTTTGCCTCGGCAGTACCACATTCTTATGGGATCGGGCCCTTCGCCTTGGCATTTCTATAAAATACTCTTATGAGATCGGGTCATTCACCACAGCATATCTATAAAATACTCTAATGGGATCGGGTTGTTCGCCTCGACAGCTTCATGAAACACTCTTATAGGATCGGATCATTCGCCTCGGCAGCGTCGTGCATAATATTTGACAAGAAACCAGCGTATCCGTGTGTTTTCCTGATTTGAGTATTGATGGCATATCTGGTGAGTTATATTTTATGTATACTCCGGTTGAGGAGGTAACTGATAATTGAGAGTTATGTTTATTGTTCAGATGAGGATCGTACCACTAGCTTAAATTTGTTTACATTGTTTTTACTATGCCTCATACTTGTTTAATTTCTGTTGTACTTGATTTATTGGACCACTAGTAAGTGTCGATGTCGACCCCTTGTCACTGCTTCTCCGGGGTTAGGCTAGATACTCACTGGGTACGCATTGATTTACGTACCCATGCTACACTTCTGTACTTATTGTGCATGTATATATTTCTGGTGGTCTCTTGGGCGCAGAGGCGCAGCTATTATGGGGACTTTACGGTGAGCTGCATCCCATATTACGGTCCGCAGCATACAGAGTCTCCATCAGAACTACTTACATTTTTTGTCTAACTTATATTCTAGACAGAGGTTGTATAATTATTGTACCTTCTAATAGATGCTCATGCACTTGTGACACCGGATTTTGGGGGTTCTTAATAGATGTTTATTATTGTAGTTCACATAATCATTATCATTTTACCTTGTAATTTATATTTTATACGGAAATTGGTAAAGAAAATCACGGGCTTCTACGAATACCAAATTTTTACTCTATTTATTTAATGGGATTTATGATTTAAAAAGTATTAAAATGAGTAATTAAGTTGATAATTCACCATTGGCTTGCCTGACGGCAATGTTAGGCGCCACCACGGCCTATAGTGGATTTTGGGTCGTGACACTATGTATAACGGAAAATCTCGTCACATACGACGGAGACACAATATCGTTAGACAACTACTCTCTAGTGGTGTATCACGATTGACTACGTGAAGTCAAGAGATAACGTGTCGAATCCACTTACAAAAGGCCTATCTAGAGAGGCAGTTGAAAGATCATCGAAGGGAATGTGGTTAAGGCCTAGGACAAGTCATCGTGACGTTAACTCTACCTAGCAGACTGGAGATCCCAAGAGCTAGATTCAAAGAGATAAGTTATGAATGACGGTTCAACATTGTCAAATAACTCAGCCCATTCTCATGATGAAGACAATGTTCAGAAATCAGGGAAAATCATTAAGGCTTTTTGATGAGTCAATAAGTTTAAAGCTTCTTAATGATTTGCTACGTCTGGCAGGAAATGATCAGATAATGTGTCTATAGGACTACACATTTAGAAATCACCTATATGAGTGTAAAGTGTAAGCCGCTTCAAGAGGAATGAAAGTAAAGGCCCATTCTGTAAGCACTCATGAAACATGCGATGTTCATGGCTGAAACGAACACAACCGTGAGAACCATAGATGGTTAAGGGTTGATTGTGTGACTTATGTTGTCTAGGTATACAACAAAGCTCGACGGTTCAAACATATCAAATCTACTGATTGACCGAGTATATCCGATATAAGTTCACTACGGAAAGTTCAAAGGGAAACCTACTTATCCAAATGCAATTAATCCTTGCTTGTAAATCACACACCCGTCCGTGCATTCCTTTGTCTTATAGCCATTCCCCAATCAATTGTTGGGATTGAAGGTTGGTGAATGGAAAATGGAGGAAACAAATGTGAAGGAAAAGTGAGCTCCCTCATGCTTTGGAAAGAGCAATTGTCCCTCATTGGTGGTGGAAAAAAAGGGAATGTGCTTATATTGAAAAAACACTTCCCTTGGTGTTAAATGGATTGGAAAGAAGGTAAGCCTCGCGCCGTCGTCATCGCTCACTCGACTCGGCTCGACTTCGGCTTTGGATTCAGCTTCGGCTTCGGATTCAGATTCGGCTTCAGATTTGGATTTGGACAAAATTTCTTTCTATAATTTAATTAATTAACGAAAAGTCAACCCGGAATAACCCAGGACTCACGCGCACCTTGAACCTATTCGTCGCAGACCCAAAACCAAAATGATCCCCCTAATTTTTCTCGGTTGTGAGACACATTAAATTGGAATCTAAGTCCCCAAAGAAAATGCAAATCAAAGAAAGAAAACAAAAAAATTAGAGGGGGTCAAACTTCTTGAATAAAAAGAATACAATTAAAAAAATAATTGAAATCATTCCGAAGAAATGTGTCCCGGCACTACACAAAAAAAATCGCAAAAGGGGTATGTTGCTGCCATTTTGAAAGGATTAAAAAGTACCGAAGTAATGTCTAAACCCAATGATTTAAAATAAAACAAAGATAAAGGATCCAAGAACAAGGAAACACCTTTTTTATTGTCTTAATAACTGGATCGGACTGAAGAATCCAAATCCATTTTAAACGAGACAAACATAAAAGGAGGAAAGACCGCTCAATAAATAAAAAATCCGAAAGATTTTCCTTTGAACCGTTTGAAAGTTATCCAACTTGAGTTATGAGAGTACGAATGGTTTTTTTTTTCATTTTCAGGAAGAAAGAATAAGAAAAAAAAGACTTACATCTTTAATTGATTTGATCATTTATGGACAAACACAACTCGGTCCGTTTTTTTCCCGGATTATTTTAAATTCTTTTCCCGGAATATTTTGAACATTCCTGCCTAATCCAACAGCCATGGCTTTTTCTGAAAGGTTGCAAACTTTTTAGACACAGTGCCAGAAATGGTTATAAATATGCCTTGATCCCAGAATTTTTTCTAACGAATTTTTTAGAACTTCTTCTCCTTTTCTGCAAAAAATAAATTCTAGTGTGATTTAGAGCCATTATGTGGTTCGCTGTTCACCGGTGTTTTTGGTACCGACACTCTGGTGAGTTAAATCGTCTTATCCTGGGAGGCTAATATTCCAACACCTCCGGGTACTTGAGAGGAATAAGTTTCTTAAGGACACACAGTGAGCTCGATTTTATTCTGAAATATATTTTCAGATTCTGTTTCCGATTATTCACATTTCTACTTTATCTCCTGTTTCTGTTTTTGTTACAGAAAATTTATTGTTTCATAATATATTATAGTAATACAGGTTACTAACAATATTAATCTTGAAAGTAAAAATATCTAAAGCACATGTAAAACAACCTCGTATGGCCTAAAAAGTGCTTTCTTTAACTTTCTGGACTAATTAATTTTTACTAGTGGTTATTTTGATGTGTTGAAAATGCAAAATAACAATTATTTGACTAATTTAAATAGTTTGGTTAGAACACTTTAATGGGGCAGTTCGTACATTTTAAGGGCATTTAAGTGAACACTAGGAGAGTATAAAGGATTATAAAATTGAATAAAAATTAATTGATGGTAATGACTTTCTAAATAAACCAAGACGCTGCATACGATTTAATCTATTCTCAAGATAACATAAACCTTGTCAATAAGGATTATAGTTGGAAATGGAAAGTCAGTACTTTAAACAAAATTAAGTTTCTTTCTATTCTATGGCTAGTAATCCTTAACACCTCTAACAAGACTATCATCTATATCAACTGAGAGCCCCCAGAACCAAATTATTTCAAACTTAAAATCGATGGTTCATGGTTAGGGAACCCTCCCGGAAGCAAGCCGTAGGAGATAGTTACTGCATGAGTAAAATTTACCCTCTCCACATGGCGTGCCAGGAGAGTTTCACGTGACAAGTCGGATCCAGAGATCGAAATAAGTGATGGGACTTGTGGCCAAGTTCGGCAGACCCTTTTTTTATGGGGATAATGGTCATCGGAAGGTCAAGCATTTGAAAGGTGGGTATGTATATTTGGAGACTCAGTCAACCTTATCTATAGATCATGGATATCAACATTATGTTAGAACAGTTATCACTGTCAAGGATATCACTCTCCACTACCTAACCCCCTAACATATATACTGGCTCGAAATTCAGAACAGCATCATTCCCTCTACCACTATAAATGCTGCCCTAACGCTCCAGGGAGGAGTATCGAAAGAGGAGAAAGAAAAATCCTCTTGATACCAAAACACTATCTTGTATTAGATTATTTCTCAATAGCTTTGTAATTCAATCCCTTCTGCGATCGGAGATTGCTCGGTGATTGAAAATTAAGAAGAATTTCCTCTGCTTCACCCGTCTATTAATCTATTACGCTTTTCTTGTTTATCATTGTTTATTATTTGTAACCATCTCAAATCAAATAGATTGTATGTGGCCCTCAAAAATACAAATCAATTGTTTATTCTCAAAATCAGTTTTTGGATCAAATATTTTGACGCCAATAGTGGGGCCCTGATAATTAAAAGTTTGATTCATAGCCTCTGTTACGTTCACGCTCTCACCTAACTTTACCTTTCCTTTGTTTGTTGCAAGGAGACTACTATGTCAGCAACCAATGATCTACTCAACGTTCCAATAGTTGGACAAACGATCGAACAATTTGAAGGAATCCAAACTACGGATGATCAATCTACCAGATCTACACCTCCTCGCGGTCAAAACGAATTGCCGGCCAGATCCAGTAGCAATCATACTGATACTGAGGGCTAGAGAAAAAAGTGGACGATTTCATGTCAGAACAGCAGAAGCTGAACGCCCAAATTGGAGAAGCCTTAAAGGTGTGGGCAAGTGGAGCAATGGTAATAGCGCCGACCCCGTCTCTGAGAACAGACGTTGTTGATGGAACCCCCAACTCCAAAACAACTCACATAGGAACTCGAGAACTTCCCGGAGAAGCTGGAGCCGAATGCTCAGATATGACTTTAAGTATTGAATGGCAAGATACTATTCTAACCTTGTAGAGGCAACTCAAGGAACAAACAAAAAAAATTGAACAAATTCCGGGAATGCCACCGGCTGTGAAACATCGATTCGCAATAGCCGTGGAAGCCTAGTGCGTCCCCCGTACCAATCCTGAATAAATTCATGATGCCCAGCATTCCAAAATATGATGGCAATCGGGACCTTCATGATCACATCATGGCGTATATAACCGGAATCAAGGGGAATGACTTCATAAAGGAAGAGAACGGATCGGTGCTATTCAACAAATTTTGGGAGACACTTACAGAAAGAACTCTAACATGGTATTCTCATTTACCCGAATATTCTATTAGTTCTTTTGTTGAACATGCATATGCTTTCATCAAAGCCTATTCTAGAGCGCAAAAGGTGGAAAAGCAAGTGTAAGATATCTTCAAGATTATATAAAGAAGGATAAAATCACTAGGAAACTTTATTGACCGATTCCCAAGGGAAAAGGATGCTGCTCCCGGAAGTTGAAGATAATTAGGGCGGCTATGGAATTCACCAGGAATCTCAATCCGAGTAGTTCAGAGGCCTCGAGGAGACTAAAGGAAAGCGTTCGAGACTTCTTTGCGAAAACATGGAATAATTCAGAGGCCTCGAGGAGACTGAGGGAAAGCCTTCGAGAATTCCCTACGAAAACATGGAATAGTTCTATCATGCCCCAAACCTGGGAGGCGTGGCTGGAACCTGGTGCCGTACTGGCCCGAGCGAACCACTCTGTAACTCATTTTTCTGTGACCATCGTAGGCCAACTGTCGCGCCCCCTTTTTTCCTCCTCGCAGAGAAAGGTCCGGGTTTCGACATTTCATGGGGGATCGACTCGTTTCCTTTTGGGAATTAGGTATTTGAAGAGTCGCCACCTAATGAATTATGGTGCGTTAGGGCACCTTGAGTAATTAACTCATGGACTAGTTTTGCATTACCAGAGATTTAGGGTAAGGGCTCGAAATAACCTTGAGGCGAAGGTGTTAGGCACCCCTCGCGGTCCACAACGGTGGGTCCCGACCGAACTTATATTCATGTAAATTAGTCAAATAAACAGATAAACAATTTTACTACGTACTTGCAAGTAAAGGCTTTATTGACATTCAAGTAATGAAACAAGGAAAAGGGTTTGAATAGGTTGCACATATATAAAGAAAAGTAAATTCATTTAAACAACGGAAGTTAGAAAGGGGGTCCTAGGTTGGTTAGCCTATAGGATCACCCCACACAATGCCTGTTAATCACTCCTCAATGAGGGGCTACATGTGACATTAGCGCGTAGTCATCATATCCTTTCTACCCAATTCCCTCCCCTTGGTCATAGCCTAAAGCATCCTAATAACCTTGATAGATGTCCTATGCGTGCACTACCCGTCCCTTCCTCGTGGTCCCGGAGGTATTTAGGACCTCTAGTTTTAGGTAGTTCTAGACCATCCTAAGGTATTTAAAGGAGAAAAATCTAGGCGTCAATCAAAACAAATAGGACTGCACTTAAGGAGGAACAAATAAAGGCTCACATTTTACCTCCACAAGCAGGACAAATAAATGAACGTCTCAAACAATTGTTTCAGGTATTCTAAGAGAAACCCCAGAACATGATATCTTAGGTGAGCAAAGATTATACAATACTGAGTTGAGGCTAAAATGTCAAAGAACTGAATCCTACTGATTTTAGACCTATCAAATGTGAGCAGTCTCAAAGCGCAGTTTTATAGCTGCAGGATTTTAATCGCCCTACAAGCTTGCCTAAGCGCATAACAGTGATGTCCTAAGAGAATGATATCTACATTGACTAGGAATGCAATAAAACAGTGATCAATTTTAAACGGATAACTTGAGATCCTATAGGCATGCTTTCTAGCAGTACTAATCTAAGGCAGTATTTGAAAACTTATTTAAATAAGCGAACAAATTAATTGAACCAATTCAGAATGAACAAACATGAATTAAACTGATTTATTTAACTAAACTGGATTAAGTTCTATAGGCGTGATTTCTATTAGAGCTGACTAATTCCTATAGGCATGATCTCTATTAAAGCCATTTAGATCCTATAGGCATGGTTTCTAATATTGTGGAAGTAAAGTAAACATAGCAGATACATTTGAATTAACACAAACCTATAGGCATGGTATCTAGTTATTAGAAACGGATTTAGATCCTATAGGCATGGCTTCTAATTGTGTGGAAGTAAAGCAAACAGACTCATTTTAAAACAAATCTTATAGGCATGTTATCTAACAAACACGTTTGAATCAACATAGATCCTATAGGCATGGTGTCTACCCATTTTTACCCATAATATAGATACTACCCTCCCTTTTCACTAAACACCCCACTGTTTGTTTACAATAATTATTACAGACCAATGAACTGAATATAAATTACATAAATAAATAGAAATTAATCTATAGGGAGCCTGCAGCAGGCCCAAATAACTTCCAAGCCTCCAATAGCCTCAAATGCCAAAGTTCCATAGACAATCTCATGTCTAGGTGCAAACCAGAAACCAACAAACACATAACCATTCAAACATATACTAATAGAGTAAAGCCAATACATGCTACAAGGAATGGACAAGCTCATATCATGCTGATCACATATTTGAATTAGGACAGAACTAATAGTGACCCAAACAGGCTAGTTACATATTGAAAGGTTAAATAATAGACAGGAATAGACTGGTAACTAGTAAACTAAAACAACAAGAAAACACATAGTGTTTAGGACTTGAATTGAAATTAGAACATACTGGTTAAGGAGAATAGACACAAAGTGAAGAGCAATAGGGTGCAATAATTAGCCTTAGTTTGCAGCCGGCTAATTCAGTAATAGTAGCAATAACAAGAAAGAGAGCAGAATAGCTTTAAGTGTGTGAGGGAGTTGTGAACTAATGTTCGTGTCTAATGAGAGTAGAAGAAAGCATATATATATATATATATATATATATATATATATAGTAGTTTGAAAGCTAGGTAAATAAGGTAAGAAACAAATTGTTCAGTAATTGGAGAACTTGGAATCAATTAAAGTGAAATCAGTCCAAGTCTTCCCTTAATTAAGGGAGTCATTTCGAACGGTAAAGAACAGGTACCAAATAAGGAAAGAGCAAATGACCTAAGTACAGAATAAGCAATTAGGGGTAGATACATAGAGTTCTAACTAAGGAAATAACAGTAAGAATCGAGCAATAATGCAGTCAATCACATAACAAGGTAAGAAAATATTTTAAAGGTTGTGAAAACAGGAAAAGTAGCCGGAAATCAGTAAAGAGTATCATCCCAGAAAATTGGGGATTTAAAGAATCGGAAAATAGTACTAATACTAAGGGAAACATTATAAACTTCCATGAATAACAAGTACTGAGTATAGCCAGAAAGAGACAAATCAGAAACCCTAGTAAGACATTATTGGGGTAGAAATCACTAATCAAAACATATTCATGGGCTTCGAACACACACGTAGCAGAATCGACAAACAAGAATGAACTCAGGATTATAACATAGTGTTAAAACTGGGGTTTTAACATAACAAATTAGGATTAAAAAGCAATTTTAACAAAAAGTCGTTCAAACATATGAGGATCCGAGAACAACATTAAAAGGACCAGAAATATGTTTTTGAAAAAAAAGTTCCAAAAACCCTATTGGGAAAATAAAGCGGCGCTTTGAGAAATCGAAAGGTTTTTTCATAAAACAAACGAAAATAGCTCAGAAAAACCTCAGATCTGTTACAGATCTAAGAGGAACAGGAGAAGAGATTAGGGTTTTCTAGAAAATAACCCAGAAATAGAGACCGGCTTAGAAACCCATAGGTTTAGCCGAGAAATATGAAGATCTTACTCAATCGGGCCATGGTGGCCTAAGAACGGCGAGAACAGGCCATGGGTGGTGAGTGAACAGCCACTGGTCCCTTGAGGACCTCAAGACAACAAGGATCTAGTCATGGGGGAGCCATTAGGGCTAGGGGTTGTGGTGAGCCACCATTATTATCGGCAAGCAAGCAGCCGACGAAGGGGAGTTAGGGTTTAGGCAGAGGGAATTTGAGAGAGAAGGAGAGGGGTGACGGCGGGTGAGTGAAGAGTGAATGAGGGTTTGGGGGTATAGGCTTAGCTCAAATTAGGAAAGAACGAATCCGGGCCGTTGATCAAAATTGATCAACAGCCAGGATTTAATCAGCATTGGGTCGGATAGTATTAGGATTGGGCTTGGGGTATGGGCTAGTTTAATTAAGGGTAAAATTGAAATAGAAATGGGCTATTTGTTTAATACCCGGATTAAATTAGTAAAAATAGTTTATAACATAATTATTAATTATAAAAAGTGATTCTATTGCATGAGAATAATTTAGAAATGATTATTTGGTATTTAAAAATATAAAGGACTAATTTCTGGTAAAAATAGTGCAAAATTATACGTATGGGCTATAATTGCAAAGTTATTGCAATTATAGCCAAGAGGTGCCAATTTGGCTATTTATGGAACAATTTGGTCTTAATAGGACCATAAAAAAAAAATTAAATCAAGAAATGCCTTTGAATCATTTGTGATGCAATTTTGTAATCATTTATTGGAAATAAAAATACCGGACAAATTAAAAAATGTGGAAAAATTATGGAAAAAAATACCAGTTGGTGTTAATGCATGATTTTGAAGGTATATATGCAACTAAAAATGTTTTGGGACAAATTGGGTATCAACAGCTGCCCCTCTTTACCCGGAAAGGATGAAAGAGTTGTCGGGTAAAGATATGATGACCAATTTTGACCGAGCGAAATGGTTGAGAGATTTTGGCCGCACCCTGGCTTCTGAGCTACCTACATATCCCTGGTTTTACAGGAATCAGGCCGTATGTAGTTCTGGATTCATTCAGTACTTCCATGTTGGGATTAGTTACTAGTTCAAATTTGATAGAAATTTATATTTTTTGGGAATTGGTTGGGCTGTGTTCCTATCTATTAATAGGATTTTGGTTTCATGACCTGTTGCGACAAATGCTTGTCCGGCAAGATATACCGGTGAAGTCGTTACAAGAACGGGCGCAATATCTAGGGATGGGCGAATGGACGGTTCACGAGAGAGGTTAGGTTTGATACAGTTGAGGGAATTGGAACGAGGTCGCTCCTGCTAGGATAGCGGTTGCTTGCTGGTCACCTGCAAATGAAAAGATGCTGCCGGCTGTATTTGTGCGAAAATTTAAACATGATGCAGATTCCCTTTTGGACCATGAAAGTTGTCTTTGGACGGTTAAAGATGACGTCCTTGGACCATGATGTCCTGGGCCATGAATTGTTTAGTGAGGGATTCGCAGGCCATGAAACGGTGTTCTCGGGCAATGCAGATGGTGCCTCTGAACCATGAGGCCTTTGAATAATGATATGCAAATTTGAGGGATCCTCAGGCCATGGCATGGTGTCTTCCGGCTATGAGGATGATGCCTTTTAGACTATGACGCCTTTGGATAGATTGGCAACATTTCAACCCATGAGATGCAATAATATGATGTTAACAAGACAAGGCTTAGTCTTGTGAAATGAAGGGCAGAGCTTAGCCCGATAGAAAAGCAAATAGATAGTACTAGAAATAGAGCAATATTTGTGCAACGAGGGACAGTGCTTAGTCCCATGCAGATAGGGAGGCAAGGATTAGCCTCATGCAAATGTGGAGGCAAGGATTAGCCTCATGCAAATGTGGAGGCAGGGATTAGCCTCATGCAAATGAGGAGGTAAGGATTAGCCTCATGCAGATAGGGAGGCAAGGATTAGCCTCATGCAATTAGGGAGGCAAGGATTAGCCTCACGCAGGTAAGGAGGCAAGGATTAGCCTCATGCAAGTATGGATGCAAGGATTAGCCTCATGCAAATGGTGAGGCAAGGATTAGCCTCATGCAAATGTGGAGGAAAGGATTAGCCTCATGCAAATGGGGAGGCAAGGATTAGCCTCATGCAGATAGGGAGGCAAGGATTAGCCTCATGCAAGTATGGAGGCAAGGATTAGCCTCATGCAAATGGTGAGGCAAAGATTAGCCTCATGCAAGATAGGGAGGCAAGGATTAGCCTCATGCAAGATATGGGGAGGCAAGGATTAGCTCATGCTAGGATAGGAGNGGATAGGGAGGCAAGGATTAGCCTCATGCGATTAGGGAGGCAGGGATTAGCCTCATGCAAATAGGGAGGCAGGGATTAGCCTCATGCAAGATATGGGGAGGCAATGATTAGCCTCATGCAGGATAGGGAGGCAAGGATTAGCCTCATGCGATTATGGAGGCAGGGATTAGCCTCATCCAAATAGGGAGGCATGGATTAGCCTCATGCAAGATATGGGGAGGCAAGGATTAGCCTCATGCAGGATAGGGAGGCAAGGATTAGCCTCATGTGATTAGGGAGGAAAGGATTAGCCTCATGCAAATAGGGAGGCAGGGATTAGCCTCATGCAAATGGAGAGGCAAGGATTAGCCTCATACAAGATAGGAAGGCAAGGATTAGCCTCATGCAGGTATGCGGGACAGGGCTTAGTCCCATGCAAAGAGCGAGTAGCAAAAAAAGAGTAGCATATGTCTTAGCTGGAGATATATTCGGTGTCTGATGGCCTAACTGATAGTGATCTTGTTACGTGTATATATTTGCGGATGCTATTGCTACGTCAAATGTACCTGCGTTCAAAGAAAAATTGTAAGTTTTGTGAGGAGGGGGGTTGGTTCGTGCTTCTATCCGCTGGCCTTGCTTTGCTCCGTTCTGTCGGCCTTTTGAGTTTCCTGGGTAACCTGACTATTATGGAAATAGAGTTTTCGAAAATATGCAATTATTGATAAAAATAGAGTCATTTAAAAACTTATTGAAATATCAAGTAATTTTAGATGAACTAGTGACTGTAACACATTTCAGAGACACAGCAACTTCATATGTTAGAATTTTGAGGGTCCTCCTCAAAATTCTTCCCCAGTTTTGTAGATGATCCTTCGGCCGCTTGCGAGTAATTAGCCTTGTTGAACCTCCTTCTCAAAATTCTGCCCCTGTTTCTTAATCAATTTCTGACTGTCTGACATACATTGGCATTGGCTGGACTTATACCGGAATTTTGAGGGTCCTCCTCAAAATTCTGCCCCAGATTCCGATCTTGGGGGGGAGTGGGAATTTTATTATGATACGACCAAACTCATAAGGCTGCCTACGTATCCCCTCTTAAACGGGAATCAGTCCAGCGTAGTTCAATTACATCAAATGAGGAAATGTAAATAGTTAAGCATAGTATCTCTTGACTGCGTCTGAATTGATTGGTTTTGGCCAAATTTCTCCATCCATTTCTGCAAGTATGAGTGCACCTCCTGTCAGCACCCTGTGAACCATGTGCGGACCTTGCCAGTTGGGAGAGAATTTCTCTTTGGCCTCATCTTGATGTGGGAAGATCTTCTTCAGCACCAACTGTCCTGGTGCAAATTGTCTAGGTTTGACCCTTTTGTTGAAAGCTATGGACAATCTATTCTGATAAAGCTGACCGTGACACACTGCGTTCATCCTCTTCCCATCGATAAGGGCCAATTGTTCATAGCGACTCCTTATCCGTTCTACATTGCTGAGTTCAGCTTCCTGTATGATTCTTAAAGAAGGAATTTCTACCTCAGCCGGGATGATAACTTCGGTACCGTAAACCAGCATGTAAGGAGTTGCCCCGGTTGATGTGCGAACCATGGTGCGGTATCCCAACAGATCAAAAGGTAGCTTCTCATGCCATTGTTTGTGGTTTTCTACCATCTTCCTCAATATCTTTTTGATGTTTTTGTTGGCGGCTTCCACGGCTCCATTCATCTGAGGTCTATAGGCTGTGGAATTCTTGTGCTTGATTTTGAAAGTTTCGCACATAGCTTTCATCAGATCACTGTTGAGGTTGGCGGCATTATTAGTGACAATGGACTCGGGAACTCCATATCGGCAAACAATACGGTCTTTGACAAAATCTGCGACGACTTTCTTGGCTACAACTTTATAAGATGCAGCCTCTACCCATTTTGTGAAGTAATCAATGGTTACCAGAATAAACCTGTGTCCGTTTGAAGCAGTGGGCTCAATCGGACCGATGACATCCATTCCCCAGACGGAGAATGGCCACGGTGAGCTTGTTGCATTAAGTTCATTTGGTGGCACTTTTATCATATCGGCATGCACTTGACATTGGTAGCATTTGCGGACATACTGGAACAGTCTGTCTCCATGGTCATCCAAAAGTAACCGGCCCTGAGTATCTTTTTGGCCAAGACAAAGCCATTCATATGCGGGCCGCAGGTCCCAGCATGTATCTCCTCAAGTAGCCTAGAAGCTTCTTTTGCGTCGACACATCTTAGCAATCCTAAATTAGGAGTTCTCCTGTACAAATTTCCTCCGCTGTGGAAGAAGTGATTGGACAGTCTCCGGAGTGTGCGTTTCTGAGTGTGATTTGCATGCTCCGGATATTCTCCCTTCGACAAATACTCCTTGATGTCATGGAACCAAGGCTTTCTATCTGTTTCTTCTTCAACATGAGCACAATAAGCCGGTTGATTATGGACTTTTACTGGGATGGGATCAATGAAGTTCTTGTCCGGATGTTGTATCATGGATGACAAGGTGGCCAATGCGTCGGCAAACTCATTCTAAATTCTGGGCACATGTTGGAATTCTACCTTCATGAACCTCTTTCTCAATTCCTGCACATGGTGCAGATATGGCAATATCTTGGAATTCTTGGTGACCCACTCTCCTTGTACCTGGTGCACAAGCAAATCTGAATCCCCGATCACCACCAGCTCTTGAATGTTCATGTCGATTGCCATGTTGAGCCCTAATATGCAGGATCCATACTCTGCCATGTTGTTGGCGCAAGGAAATCTGAGTTTAGCTGATACCGGGTAATGTTGACCTGTTTCTGATACCAAAACTGCTCCAATGCCTACTCCTTTGAAATTTGAAGCTCCGTCAAAGAACATCCTTCAATCGTCGTATGCTTCAGTAATGTCCTCTCCTACAAACGACACTTCTTTATCAAGAAAATACGTTTTCAAGGGTTCGTATTCTCCTCCCACCGGATTTTCAGCGAGATGATCTGCCAACGCTTGTCCTTTGACTGCCTTTTGAGTTACGTAGACGATATCGAACTCACTCAACAGTATCTGCCACTTGGCCAACTTTCCAGTCGGCATGGGTTTCTGAAATATATACTTCAAAGGATCCATCCTGGATATGAGGTACGTGGTATAGGCACAGAACTAATGCCTTAACTTTTGGGCCGTCCAGGTCAAAGCATAGAAGGTGCATTCCAGCAAAGAGTACAGTGCTTCGTAAGGTGTGAACTTCTTACTTAAGTAGTATATGGCTTGCTCCTTTTTCCCTGTCTCATCATGTTGTCCCAGAATGCATCCGAAGGCTCCATCCAATACAGATAGATAGAGTAGCAAAGGCCGTCCCGGCTCTGGCGGGACCAAGACCGGTGGTGTGGACAGGTACTCCTTGATTTTGTCAAAATCTTTCTGATAATCCTCGGTCCAGGTTGTCTCGGCATCTTTGCTCAGCATCTTGAAGATGGGTTCACATATGACTGTAGACTGTGTTATGAAGCGACTAATATAGTTGAGACGTCCTAGGAAGCTCATCGTGTCCTTTTTGCTCCTAGGTGGTGGTAACTCCTAAATAGCCTTAACTTTAGATGGGTCCAGCTCGATCCCTCGACGACTGGCAATGAATCCCAGTAACTTTCCTGCGGGAACCCCGAATGCACACATTGCGGGGTTCAGTTTCAAGTTGTACCTCCTTAGTCTATCGAAGAACTTTCTCAAGTCTGCTATGTGGTCTGCGGCCCTCTTTGATTTTATGATGACGTCGTCCACATATACCTCTATCTCCTTGTATATCATATCATGGAAGATGGTTGGCGTGGCTCTCATGTAGGTAGCCCCAGCATTCTTTAGATCAAATGGCATCATCTTGTAGCAGTATACCCCCCAGGGCGTAATAAAAGTTGTTTTCTCCGCGTCTTCTTCATCCATCCAGATCTGGTGATAACCCGCGAAGCAATCTACAAAGGATTGGAGTTCATGCTTGGCGCAATTGTCGATCAAGATGTATATGTTTGGCAATAGAAAGTCGTCTTTGGGACTAGCTCTGCTTAAATCACGATAGTCAACACATACTCTGACTTTCCCATCTTTCTTCGGAAATGGCACAATGTTGGCTAACCAAGTTGGGTACTCAACCACCCTGAGAACTTTGTCTTTGATCTTCTTGGTAACTTCCTCCTTGATTTTCAGGCTCATGTCTGGTTTGAACTTTCTGAGTTTCTGCTTCACCGGCGGGCACATTGGATTGTTAGGTAACTTGTGAGCCACTATGGACATGCTCAAACCTGTCATGTCATCATATGACCATGCGAAAATGTCCTCATATTCTTTTAGGAAACGGATATACTATTCCTTTTTTGTTGGTGGTAAGTGAATGCTGATGCGAGTCTCTTTGACGGTCTCGGCGTCCCCCAAGTTTACTGCTTCGGTTTCGTCCAGATTGGACTTAGGCTTATCCTCAAAGTTCTCCACCTCCCTGACAACTTCCTCGGGTATCTCGTCTTCTTCATCTAAATCACTGTTCTCATGTTGCGTTGCCTCATTACATGTCACAGTCACCAGTTCATCAGAAGAAGTAATAATAACGCTGTAGAAAGAGAAAGCGTAGAGAATAGTAATGAATAATAAAGAGCAAATGCAGTTGATTAAAAATTAAACAACATCCAGAAAAATAAGGCTCAATGAATCGAGCATTTATTTTGAAACAAGCAAGTCTTTAAAACAAAGTTACTAAAAAATTTAAATGCCTAGAATGGCTATAGAAATAAAATCTGCCAAGCTACCCAGGGACTCGGTAGGCCCGGGATGGTGTGGCGGTCCAGTTTTTGAGAACAGCTCCATTCTCCACAGCCTGAATAGTGAGGCCTTCTTCCTCCTCCTCCTTAATTATTGCACTGCAGTCCATGTCTTCGTCCTCCAAGAATAGATTCTTCAGCCCAGCTAATGCTTCCTCTTCTGCAGTTCCCCATATTGTATCAGCTTGGTAGAAGGCTTGGTCCAGACGTGGCACTGGGTTCTCAAGAGGGTAGTACGGTCCACGCCATGGAGGCGACCAATCATTATACTCTTGCCATGTGTACTGATATCCGAGCCCAAAGGTAGTACCATGGCCCTTCAGCCGTATCGGTTTAGTGATACCCTGGAGATTCTTCCCAAGTCCTTTACCAGGTTCATACCCAGACCATGCCAGTATTCTCTCTATTTTACTGCTCCACCATTTATCTTTCTCGACGGCATTGACACGTTCAATGCGATGATAGGTTTCCCCTCCTAGCCTTCTTCTATTTCCAATAACCGGGACGGTTTGACTGGTGTAGATGGGGTTTCTCCCATCTCCGTGAATGATCAGTTCCTGACTATTCCATTCGAATTTCACGGCTTGATGTAGTGTGGATGCCACAACCCCAGCGGCATGGATCCATGGTCGGCCTAACAGAAGATTGTATGAGGCCGTATGTCGAGCACCTGAAACTCGACGTCAAACCAAGTTGGCCCCATCTGCAAGCACAGATTAATTTCCCCGATCGTGGCCCTTTGAGACCCATCGAAAGCTTTCACATTCATGCTTCCTGCCCATATTTCATGAAAACCTTTGTCCAATCTTTTCAGAGTGTCCAACGGACAATATTAAGGCTTGAACCTCCGTCAACCAAGACTCTGGCAATGAAGTAGTCTTCGTATCGCACTGTAATGTGCAGTGCCCTGTTGTGATTCAGACCTTCAGGTGGCAACTCGTCCTCGTGGAAAGTGATTTTGTGACTTTCCAACACTTGTCCTACCACATTAGACATCTCTCCGCTGGTGATGTTATTGGGCACGTAAGCTTCACTCAACACTTTCATCAAAGCGTTCTTGTGTGCTTCTGAATTTTGTAATAGTGACAAGATGGATATCTGAGCTGGGGTTTGTTCATATGATCAATGACGGAATACTCCCTTGCTTGTACTTTCCTCCAAAGGTCATCTGGCCCTGTTTTATTGATAGGATGCTTGGTAGTAGCATCCTTACTTGGTCCTTCCAGGTGCTCAGGTGTACAGATTCTCCCGGTCCTGGTCATTCCTTGTGCGGCATCGGATTCCTCCATCTTTGCCTTTCCTTTTCGCCTGGAGGTATTGCTTTTGAGTGGAAAGGAGGTGTAGTTGATATTGTCACTATGAAAGGTGCGACCACTTCTACTTTAAACGGGACAGGGGTGGCTACGGTTGGAGCTACTTCCACCTCAAACGGAACTGGTGCAGCTACCTCAACCTTTAGTGGTGACTGAGTCTGTACCACAATAGGAGTAAGTGTGACTGAGGGTTTAAAGTCATCACCTTCCCGAATAAGCCCAATCGACCCCTCAGGGTCCCACTCTTCGTTCGTCTCTATCACATGTATTCCACCACCTCTATGATTAGGGATAGGGTTGTTGCAAACATTGGGTCTGGCCTCCTTTGCCTGTATAACCTTGTTGTCAATCAGCGTTTGGATCTTGTTTTTCAATGCTCGGCACTCGTCAGTGGTGTGCCCCTTTATACCGGAATGGTACGCGCAAGTTTTGTTAGGATTGACCCATTGGGATGGATTCTCTAGTCCCACAGCGGGAACATGAGTGACATAACCTCCGGCTTAATTCAACCTTTCATACGTCTGGTCAATGGGTTCAGCGATGGCGGTGTATTGTCTGAGTGGCTTGCGGTCGAAATTGGGTCTCGGTCTTGGATAATTCTGGCGAGTCGGAGGTGATTGGAAATGAGGTGGTTGGGAGTTATAGGTATGATAGACAGTGGCTGGTTGGGAGTATCTGGGAGATGATGGTTGATATGTACGTTGTGGTGCTTGGTATGTGGATGGAGGTGTTTGATATGTGGGTGGAGGTGTTCGATAGGTAAGTGGAGATTTCGGGCCTTGAGCCACCGTTAGTGCCCCAACGTCTTTCTTTTATGATATGCCGCCTGATTGCATTGCTTTATTTGTGGCCTGTAATGCCTCAAAATTTGTTACCATCCCGCTTTTGATGCCTTCCTCAATTCTTTCCCCAAGTTTGATGATATCGGAGAATTTATGGTTTTCAATAACCATCAACCTTTCGTAATACTGCGGGTCCTGTGCTCTGACGAAGAACTTGTTCATTTGTTCTTCGTCCAAAGATGGCCTGACCTTGGCCGCTTCCGACCTCCAGCGGGTAGCATACTCGCGGAAAGTCTTAGTGGGTTTCTTCTTAAGATTCTGGATGTAGAAAATATCGGGTGCATTTTCTGTGTTGAACCTGAACCGGTCCATGAAGTCTGATGCCATACCTACCCAATTGGACCATTTCTTGGGATCCTGGCTGATGTACCAGGACAAAGCATCACCAGTAAGACTCCTCATGAAGAGTTTCATCCGGATCTTCTCATCTTTTCCGACTCCAACAAGCTTGTCGCAATAGGTCCTTAGATGGACCCTAGGATCACCTGTACCGTCAAACATTTTGAACTTAGGAGGTTTGTACCCCTCCTGCAGTTCCACATCTGCCTGTATGCATAGGTCTTCATAATTCAAACCTTCTAGCCCTTTGCCGCCTTCGACACCTTGAACCCGACTGGTCAATTTCTTGAGTTCTTCAGCCATGTTTTTAATGAGCTGGTCCTTCTCTGAGGATTCTGGTGCATAGGAAGTTGGTTGAGTAGAGTGAGATATGGTCTCTACATATATGGGTTTGTTTGGATGAGTGCTAGGGACTTGGATGTAGTGATGGTCATTGGTTGAGTTTTGAGGATCGGGGATGGGTTGTGGTGTATTTTGGGGAGTGTGGTAAGTGGCGGTTGGTGGGTACTGGATTGATTGATGGTGGTGTTGTGGTGGAGTTGGTATTGGTAAGGGATTGAGATTTTGAGGTGGGGTTGTGTATTGATGTGGTGCAGGAGGGTTTTGTGGGTGTTGGTTTGATGTTTTTTGGGGAGGTGCTAGGTTCTTTTTGTTTTGTTGGTTGACGTCGGGGACATTCAGGGTGAGTGACAAGTTCGCCAAGTTGCGAACCTGCTCAAGCTCTCCTTGTAGCTCCAGTATCTTTTGTTCCAATCTCAAGACTAGATCATTTGGTGCCGGAGTACTCCGACCGTCTAAAGTTTCTGCATTCTCAACATTCTCCTTTCGAATACCACTTAAGTCGTCCATTTTTGTTTTTCCTTTGCCTTTTGTATTGCTTCGAAGAGGAGGAGGTGGAGGGCCTCTAGATCTGGTATGATACGCTGATGATACCAGTATGAGTGAACCAACCTTAGGGAATGGGAATAATCAAAATAAAGGAAAAAACAAAAAGGTAACAAGTTAGTAAGGATTTTGAAGTGTTGCAGTATTTAAACACATATTGCGGGAATGTAAATTCGCGTCCTAATTTGGGAGCCTCGTTGTGCCCGAGGTAGGCCCAGTGACAAATAGATTTGGAGAACTTTAGATGCCAACATATGCCTCATTTCATATTATGAAAATAGACGAATCCCAAAATGACACTAAGATAATAGAAAAATAAGTCACTACTGGCACTTGGCCTTATTACATTTTAGGAAAGCAAATAAATCTAGCCTATTTGGTCCCAGAAGGACCTTACCCAGATTCGATCTTCCTGACTCCATCGTACAGGTCTCCCAGCTCGCGCAGACCCATCAGCAAGTAAGCTCTGCCTAGATGTCCTCCTTCAGTTCCTTCAGCGTTCTGGCAATCCTCAATCCTCTTTATGACTTTACCCTCCAGTTCCACTATTCCTCGCTCTGGATATTCCAGCTTCCTGTTGGAGGTGATTGCCATTTCTTTCCATTCTTCGATGAATCTCACATTCCTCTCATGTATTTCCTGGTGCTCATTCTCAGAGTCGTGGACCCTCTTGCGCAGCTTGTTGTATTTGACTTGAGCTTCAGCTTCTTCGTCTATGATTCTATTCCCTTGACCGGTTCCTGGCATCACCATTCCTTTTAGATTGTCTTCTAACCACGCCGGGTAGAGAGGTTCGCACCCTGCATAATTCCTGTTAGGCTCAATGGTGTTCTTTTCCACAATGATTTTGCAGTGCCACATGTGCTGGGCTTGGCACTTGTAAGGAATGTCGTCGTCTTGAAAGTCTGCTCTGAAATGACTCATCTTGGCAACCCTTGGTACAACCTGTTTCCTGCCTGCTTGCCTCATGACTCGGATAGGGACATAGGGGTATATCCCTCTTAACCCAATCAGCACCAGGTGTGGAGCGTCCCTGGATCTGATGATGAATTCGTCTGTTGGGAACCATTCAAACATCCATTGCACTTGCTCCTCGGTCAGATTGTCGAAGAATTCTACCTACTCTTTGGCATTTTCCGGCTGAGCAAACCTGTTCGGAATGTAGTTCATCCGCTTGGGGTGATGGAAGGCAATATGGTCATTCCAAGCCCTTCGCGGGAATTCTTGGCGATACTGGCCTCTTTGAAGATGTTCTAGTAACCATAACTGCAGCAACATGTTACATCCCTCGAAATGCTTGACCCCTCTTTGACAGCGCTCCAGAGCCCTGTAGATGTCGGCTATGATCATGGGACTATGGTGTATGTCTGTCCTTTGATCCCTTCTATCAAAGTCTTGGCGACCTTGGCCAACCTAGTGTGGGTTCTTTCCCTTTTCATTAGGAATACTATCAGGCCCAACAAGCACACAATGAACACGAATACTCTGCGGTGGATATGGCCAAGAGAAGTGATAGAAAGCTCGTCATGATAAGTACAGTAGGACTTGCTATGGCCATACCTCTCGTATAGATATTCGAAGGGTATGTAAGATTCCTTCAGGCATCCCAAGTCAGCATTTTTCTTCAGCCGCATCATCTTTAAAAACCCTTTACCAGTACGGTTCTCTGGCACCAATAACCCGGGGCTATCCCAAGTCAATCCCGCAAGCCCTCCAATTTCTTCTAGAAGTGGTGTCATTTTTATGTCGCCAAAACGGAACACAGCCCTTTCACTATCCCAGAACAAAGTGGCAGCCTCGATCAACCTATTGTTTGGCTCAATGTCTATTAGAGAAGGTAAATTGCCCAGGTACTTTCTTACGTGTTTCTTGTCACTTGAGGAAAGGTCCTCCCACCAATCTAGTAGCAACGGTGGGATGTTGCTAACCATACCGAATCTGGGGACCTCGTGCCTCATTTTTCTGCAAAACAAAAGGGTAAGTCCATTATCCCCCACCATACTCGACTATCCCCCACCATACTCGACTATTTATACATCTATGATTAGCATATTGGTATTTAGTTCTCCAAATTAATGCACAGAACGTGGTTGTGTCCGTTGGGATTATGGAAACCCCGATGGACTTTTGGATAAGGCTTGTCTTAAAGGATTATTATGTGGACAACATATTAATTCTGGCTAGGTTTGACCATGATGCATGCACAATTACAATCAGAGTAAGGTTACTATGGGGGTCTAGACTGGTACCCTGAAGCGGACAACTTGAGGGGGAAAGTCACAGAACTGTCGACTGCAAAAAATAATAAATGCAGTATTTAAATAATTGAAAGACGGTTACAGAAGAAGAAAACAAAGAGACCTATCAGTTTCAGGAAAATAAAGAAATCATAAATGCTTAAGAAAATAAACAGTTAAATTCAAATAAAGGGAAAGGGTACGTGGGATAGAGCATGCTTGAACTGATTCATAAAAATAAGTACGTTATGGTAAGAGCCTAGAACATCCCCAGCAGAGTCGCCATGTTGTCACGCCCCTTTATTCCTCTCCTCGCGGAGAACGTCCAGGATTCGACATTTCATGGGGGAATAACTCTTTTCCTTTTGGGAATTGGGTATTTGAAGAGTCGCCACCTAACGGATTATGGTGCGTTAGGGCACCTTGAGCAATTAACTCATGGACTATTTTGCATTACTAGAGATTTAGGGTAAGGGCTCGAAATAACCTTGAGGGGAAGGTGTTAGGCACCCCTCGTGGTCCACAACGGTGGGTCTCGGTCGAACTTGTATGAATCAGTCATTTTGAACAAGTAAACATTTTGACCACGTACTTGCAAGTAAGGGCATGTTTTGGCATTCTAAGCACATGTGTGATTCAAGTAATGAAACAAGGGAAAAAGTTTGAACAAGTTGCACATATATAAAGAAAAGTAAATTCATTTAGACAACGGGAGTTGGGAAAAAGGGTCCTAGGTTGGTTAGCCTACAGGATCATACCCGCACAATACCCGGTAATCACTCCTCAATGAGGGGCTACACGTGGCATTAGCGCGTAGTCATCATATCCTTACTACCCAATTCCCTCCCCTTGGTCATAGCCTAACCTTGAAAGATATCCTATGCGTGCACTACCCGTCCCTTCTTTATGGCCCTGGAGGTATTTAGGACCTCTAATATGGGTAGTTCTAGACCATCCTAAGGTGTTTAAAGGAGAAAAGACTAAGAGTCAACCAAAACAATTAGGACTGCATTTAGAAGGGGAAACAATTAAAGGCTCACAGTTTACCTCCACACGCAGAACAAATAAGTGCACGTCTCAAACAAGAAAAAAAACCTTAGAACATGATATCTAGGTGAGCTGAGAGTATACAGTATTAAATTAGGACCAAAGTATCAAAGACCTATTCAGCTTGCCTACTGATTTTAGACCCATTGAATATGAGCAATCGCAGATAGCAAAACATGGTTTTACAGTTGCAGAATTTTAATCGCCCTATAGGCTTGCCTAGGCGTATAACAGTGATGTCCTATGAGCATGGTATCTATTATAGATCAGGAATGCAGTAAAACAATTTCCAAACGTGCGATTTGAACCATATAGGCATGCTTTCTACTGACATTGATTGAGAAACGAGTAGGTTAGTTAATCTGATTTAGAACTTCCAGGCGTGAGTTAAAGTTAGGCCGATTTTAGATCCTATAGGCATGATTTCTATTAAAGCTGGTTTTAATCCTATAGACATGATTTCTAAGGGGATGAATTTGAATGTAAACTGAACTTCAGTTACTTTACACCCTATAGGAATGATATCTAATTATAGAGCCGATTTAGATCCTTTAGGCATGGCTTCTAATTGTATGAAAGTAAAGCATGCAAAATTCACCAAAGCAGGTCCTATAGGCATATTATCTAACAAACACATTTTTGAATTGAAATAGACCCTATAGGCATGTTATCTACCCGATTTTACCCACAATATGCAGCTACCCACCCCTTTTTCACTAATCACCCCAATGTTTGTTTACAATAATTATTACAGACCAAGAACTGAATATAAATTACATAAATAAAATAGAAGCTAAGCTATAGGGAGCCTGCAGTAGGCCCAAATGATTTACCAAGACTCCAGTAGTCTCAAATGCCAGAGTTCCATAGCCAATTTCATGTCCAGGTGTATCAGAGTTCCCTAAGGACCTCAAGGATCCCGAGCAGTGCTCACACCTAGACTTTTCTCAAATAGTAACTGATTATTGTGCAGTGTGGAAGTGCCAGCCCTGATATGCCAGAGTTCAGAGAGATCTCAAGGGTCTCAAGGTAGTACACATATCAGAGGGGCAGAACCTAGTAATCTAAGAGTAAAGTGAGAGTGCTTGACATAGTTTTGAAAAGGTTTTGAAAATAGTACAGAGATGACTCTAGGAGTGAAAAGGTTTTTTGAAACAGGAAATAGTTTAGTGGTAAAAGACAGTTGGAGAAGAGTACCAAAACTCTTTTGAAAACAGCAGACAATCAATTGGTCACAAAACATCCAGATTTCGAAACATTCAACAAACAGATCTCACACGAGGACATGACAATCAGTCCGAATCCAAGCAACACCCATGGAACCCACCCAGCGTAAGGAAAAATATGGCACCGGGATAAGGGGATTGGGGACACATGAGAGTCACATTGGGGTACATGGATAGGGTATAGAGGAAACATACAGTCAACAACCGCATAAAACACTTAGGGCCTTAGAGACTTAGCAGGTTAGTCATGGACAGTAAATAGTCAAGACAGATATCACAGATGTAATATAGAAAGCCTGACATATCTTGAACAAGATTAAATATACAAACAAGGTCAATCACATACGTCAAATAACCAACATGATCACATACTTAAGGGATTAAATAAATATTCACAAGTAGGCTGGTTAAGTATCAGATAACTAGGTGAAGTATAGACATGCTAATGATACATTGACCAGGACAGAGTTTAGACATGCTAGGCAAGGAAGTAAGCAGGAAGGCAAGTTGAATTCATAGCTGATGAACTAGTGCAGGAATGAAACACATAGGGTTTGGATTTCAAAATTTAACTAGAGACATACCAGTTGAAGAAAAGAGTGCAGAATATAAAGCAGATGCAGTTCCAATATCTAGCCTTGGCTTTCAGCCGGCTAGACCAGTGAATATCATAAGTAGCAGAGAAAAAAAGAGAGCTTTAGAGTATAAGTGTGCTTTGTGAACTAATGTTCGTGTCTGAAGTGAGAATAGGAGGGAGTTTATATAGTAATCAAGAGATAAACAAAATAAGGTAAAGAATCAATTAAGTAGCAATTAGGGAAATTTACAGAATCAATCACATGGAAAATCAATAAGTCTTCCCTTTAATAAAGGGAGAATCAATGGTAAAAGCAGGACATGTACTTAAGGAAGGAAATCGAGTACAGAGTAGGTAATTAGGGGTGAATGCACAGGGGTCCCAGTTAAGGAAACGTTCAGTAAGAATCAGCAAAATAACAAATAAGGCAAGGGAAAATTAATTAAGGTAAACAGTTCAATTACACCGAGTAGAGAGGTAAGAATCAAAGTTTTGTTAAGGAAAAATGTTCAAATCAAACCAGGAAATAAGGACTTCCGAATAATCAAGGGTTCAATCAAAGAGAAAATCACGTAAAGAGTCAGCAAGTATAACAAACAACTTAAATAAAGCAAGAAATAATAGTCAGAATGAACATAGACATAGAGGATCAGTAGAAAAGTTGAACCAAGAACTTAGTAGAGGCATATTAGGATAAGAAAATCACGAGACATTTAAATGGCTAAAGAGAAATCACAAGAACCAAGGCAAGAACAAAGGCAGTTACACCAGTACTCAGAAATCAAACAGAGATTGTCAAAAATTAGGGTTTTTAGTATAAACGAGTTAAGGTTGTAGTAAACTTACGAAATCACTCAAACATATAAGAAGTAGGAGATCAAACACT
>NW_017673819.1:0-2544 GCF_001879085.1 Nicotiana attenuata
CCAATTACGCATCGATAAAATCTCTAGGTAATTCCCCAGGTAAGAATATTCCCAGGTAAATCCCCAAGAAATTATTCCTAACTAAATCAGCAGCAATAATATCCCCAGGTAATTCCCCAGCTAAGAGAATTCCCAAGTAAATCCCCAAGAAATAATTCGTAGCTAAATTCCCAACAACAATATCCCCAAGTAATTTTCCAAATAAGAAAATTCCTAGGTAAATACACAAGAAAATATCCCCAACTAAATTCGCATGTAAAATTACCTAGGGATTTTCCTTCGGATTAACATGAGATTTTTTTCCCATTTTCTTTATTGGTTTACCTGTGAATTTTCCTACGGAAATGTACTTGCCAATTCGTGTCCCCAGGTAATTTCCCAGGTAATATTTTTGGCGCATAATGGCGCCAAAATTACCTACGGATTTTTCTAGGAAAATATTTTTTCGCAGGTAAAATATTTTAAAGTTAGGATTTTTAATGTTTCCCATGAAAATCCGTAGGTATTATCTGCAAATAAAATCCCCAGGTAATATCCCCATGTAATTAGCACTTTTCTTGTAGTGTCATACGTTAGGATTCGCTTGAATAGATTAATTGTTTGGGTTTAATTTAGTTGATAGTTAATCACAAGTCCCTGTGGATACGATATCTGGACTTACAATCCTATATTACTTGTCGACCACGTATACTTGCGTGTGCGTTTGGGAGCAACAATATGAAAGGACCTTCTCATTATTTATCACAGAAATTATAGAGGCTATTTTTTCTTGGAACAATAAGATCCTTCTACCTTGTCTGACCATGTGCATTTTTCCAAAATGAACATGGCACATCAGTATGCTGATTCTTAGTAGCTAAGAGTTAATCTGTCCTATTGCTAACATGCTTGTGAAGATACCCATCTTTAAGTTCATTTTGTGCACAATTTAGTGGGTCAAAACAAGGATGAATGTGCCTCTAACTGCAATGTTCACAGTTGACTGTTGCCTGATTTTGCCTATGATTGTTTATAAAGGACAATTTCGAGTGTGTATACACTTGCTTATTCAGTATTTAAAGATTAAATAGAAAATTTGGCATCTATATATTATCAACTGTGCAGAAAAGACGAAGTATTCGGTTTGTTATTTTCGATGAAGAACTATTTGATTATTATTGAGAGATCCTATAATGAAAGCAGGAGTCCTTTTGATACTTGAACGTAATATCAAAATGTTTTCCGTTTCACTTACTCAAGGGAACTATCCAAACCTGTTTGGATCAAGAAATATATTTCGTTTGTGCAAAGTTATTAACACATAAAGGAGCAAGCAATTTTTCTAGGATAACAAATTGATCAAATTACTTTACCAGTTTTGATGATGAATCCAAAAGATATTCTAGGTTGATGAAGCCCTTAGCGCTATAAGTATTAAGTAATGTTTTCTTATTTTATTTACATTATTTCAGAGGTTGACGGGGTCAGAAATTACAGACATCTGTATGGAAAAGCAGCAAGACTGTACCATAAGTTACTCAGATGGTGTTTCTCCAAATTCAAGTTACATGAGAGACAGTAATCATAATGTGTTACAGTCATCTGAGCATGTTACTGCGGAGCAGAGAATTGAACGTTGACAATTACAAAGGAGTATGAAATGAAGGAATGCACAGCTGAAACGTCAATCAAAATCTCTCAAGTCTGTGAAGCTGAGCGCAGACAGGAACAAGATAGACCAAGCTCAAACTCTGAGATTGAATTGCCTTCAAGACAGAAACATCTGACGCCTCAAAGGTAAAAGATGATACTCCCTCCGGTCCAAAATAAGTGATTTTTTGGCCTTTTTCTTGTGATCCAAAATAAGTGATTTTTTCAGATTTCAAGAATGAATTAATTATTTTTTTCCTACATTGTCCTTGGAGTAAATAATGTTGGAATATGTGTTAGGAGTGTTTATATGAAATAGTAAAGGTTAATATGGTCAATTCTATTGCTAATTAATGCTAAAAGGTGGATTTCTTAATCTGTGTGAAAACATCCGAAAAATCACTTATTTTGGACCGGAGGGAGTAACAAGAGACCAAGAGCTTCAGTGAAATCAATTACCAAATCATAGCTGGAAGCTGTAAAACAAAATGCACGGTTCCGCAACCATTTGCTCTGGCAACTGAGAGGCGTGCTTCTCATGGAACTCGTCTTGTTGGGAATGATGCAGGCATCGTTAGTGCTGCGCAGAAGCCATGCGAAGGAAATAATTTGCAAGTCCCAAGATCTGTACAAAACCAGGTTTGCCCCCTATGCTTCATGTGCTTTTTCAACACTGTCTGCTGGGTTATGTAAGGCTGTATGTGGGCCCGGGCCCGGGCCTAAATGGGCTAAACGGGCCGGGCTAAACGGGCCCGGGCTTAGCGGTCCCGGGCTCTGGTGGTCCCGGGCTTCGCGGTCCCGGGCTTCGTGGGCTCAACGGGTAGGACCAGCCCGTGACGGGCCTAAGCCCATATGGTCCTGGGCTAAATGGGCCGGGCTCGTGGGCTTAGCGGGCCTAACGGGCTTTTTTTATTT
>NW_017673819.1:5868-32991 GCF_001879085.1 Nicotiana attenuata
GGTTATTAACAGGACTAGTAGGTGAATCATCTAAATCCGGTTGGGTTTCATCTACATCCTCATTTTCCTCATCATTTTCTAAGATAGTTTGATTAGGATAAAGAGCATTCATAACTTCTTCATTTAATTGTTCACCTTGTGCAACATTATGGCAAAATTCACTATCGGAAAATTGAAAACAAGGGTTATCACTATCAAGAATAATAGGAGCAGCAGGACGGGTAATAGGTCTGGGTCGGGGAGCCGGGGGAAGGGTAGTAGGTTGGAGACTACTTTCACCAATTTTAGCTTTTCCCTTACCACCAAACATTTTTTTCAAAGAAAATGCCATATTAATTACAATTATGCAAACTAAACACACAAAAATATATTCTTAAAAGTTAAGAGTTGGAACGAGTTTACCGAATTGCCGAACAACTTCTTGAAAATTGAAAATCGTTGAAGACTTGAAGACTTGAATACTTCAATTCACCAACTTCACAATTTTTCACGAAAATTGCAAATAATAAAATAAGCAAATTAGATATAGATTGAGAGAGATTGAGAGAGATTGAGATAGATTGATGAATTGGTGAGTAAAAATGAAAGAATGAGGGGGTATTTATAGTTGAGAATTGGGGAAAAGTGTAATTATATAAAGTTTGGGGTTAAAATAAAGTTTGGGGGCCAAATGACTATTTTTTAAAATTCCAAACGGTTGAAAATTAAAGGCCAACGGCTAGATTTTAAAATCTGACCGTTGGCTATTTTTTTAAAAAAAAAAAATTTTTTTTTTTTAAAATTAGCCGTTGGAGCCCGTTAGGACCGCTAGGCCCGGTTGAACCGGCCCAGGACCGCCTGCCGGTCCCGGGCTTAGCGGTCCCGGTCTCGTGGGCTACACGAGCAAGACCGGCCCGTCACGGGCTTATTACCCATTAAGGGACCGGCCCACCAGGACCGGCCCGCCGGGACCGTTTAGCCCGTTAGGACCGCGGGCCCGGTCCGGTCCCGGTCCAAGACCGGCCCACTTACAGCCTTAGTTATGTCATTAAAGGGAGAGGATGAATCCATAACACCTGATACTGCAAAATGACAAAGTCCTCACGTTTTATTTTGCTCCCGCTCTTGGTTAATGGGAAAAGTTAATTTTAGATGAGCAGTTAGTGCATAACTACTGGAGTTAAGGTCTATAGATCAAACAGCATGTTTATCTCTGAATCTGTGGCTATGATATTCTTTTTCAGGTTTCCTTATCAGTTGCACTTACGAATGTGGGTCCCTAAATAAAGAAATAAAAGAAATAAAAAAAGAAAAAGAAAATATGATTGGATGAATTGAGAAGCAATTGTGGGCGGCAACAGCAAGTTGCAAAACCAATTTGCTAAACTTGGTTTTCTGATGGATTTTGCAAATTGAAGATATCAATGTTTTGATTGGTTAGAGTTACGGTGACTTCTCCTATTTTAAGCGTTCAACTTCATTTCAAGTACACCAAAAACGAGAGAGAAGCAGAAAGCTGAGAGTAATCCACAGATTGTAGTCTGTGAGATAAATAGTGAGTGTGAGTAATATTGTAGTGAGGTAAATAAAGAGGGTTATTTCTCTTGAAGTTGTAGTAGTCTCTTCACACTACTAAGTGGTAATATTGCTCCACTCAGGTATTGTATTTTACCCCGTTAAAAGATTTGGTGTCGTTGTTACTCTCTTGTGTTATTGTTATTTATCGAGGATATTATTCTTGGGCGGAAATATTATTATTTTCCAACAACGTGGTATCAGAGCCATGGCGAATAATAGTCCGTTGTCTTTTCAGTATCCCCGTCTCACAAAAGATAATTATGAGAAATGGTGTCTACGTATGAAAGCCATTCTTGGCTCTCAGGATGTGTGGGAAATCGTAGATAGAGGGTATGCAAAACCCAATAATGAGGAAGCTCTGCCTCAAAATTAAAAAAGATGTCTTGGCAAAGACAAGGAAGAAGGATCAACAAGCCCCCACGCTCATCCACCAATGTTTGGATGATGCCATGTTTGAGAAGGTGGCAGATGCTACCACCTCAAAGGAAGCTTGGGAGATTTTACAAAATTCTCTTCAAGGAGTAGACAAGGTGAGGAAGGTAAAACTTCAAACTCTAAGGGCTGATTTTGAAGTTTTAAAAATGAAAGAATCCGAATGCATTTCGGATTATTGTTCAAAAGTGAAGACCGTTGTGAATCAATTAAGAAGATACGGGGAGGACATAGAAGATGTCCGTGTGGTAGAAAAGATCCTTCGCACCTTTACACCTAAATTTGATTTTGTGGTGTGTGCTATTGAGGAGTCTAAAGATTTAGACTCTATGATGGTGGAGCAATTGGAGGGTTCTTTACAGGCTCATGAAGAAAAGATCAAGATGAGACAAGAAGTGCCACTAGAGCAACTTCTTAAAACTCAGGCATCCTTAAAGGATTATGGAGGTGAAAAAAGCTATCGAGGAAATGGACGAGGACGAGGCCGTGGCGGTCATGGAAGAGGAGAACTAATAGTAACAACTTCAACAATGAAGTTAAAATCCACCAAACATTCAGAGGTCGTGGTCGTGAACAAAGGGAGGAAGAAGACGTGGCTACTACCAAGAAAATAATGGACAAAGGTATGACAAATAAAAAATTGAGTATTATAATTGTCATAAATTTGGCCATTACTCTTGGGAATGTCGTAGCAATGTTGAAGAAAAAGCTAACTTTGTTAACGACAAGAAAGAAGAAGATGAGCCAACATTATTACTAGCACTCAAGGAAGAAGACAGGGATGATTGCAGCTCGTGGTATTTGGACAATGGAGCAAGCAATCATATGTGTGGATGCAGAGAAAAGTTTGTGGAGATCAATATACGGTGAGAGGTAATGTTTCCTTTGGAGATACCTCAAAGATTCAAATCGAAGGGATAGGTACAATTCTGATCTCCTGTAAAGATGGTAGTCACAAGCTAATTCAAGATGTTTATTATGTGCCAAAATTAAAAAATAATATTTTGAGCTTGGGCCAACTTCTTGAAAAGGAATATGACATCCACATGAAAAATATGCATCTTTGGCTTAGAGATTCAAGTGGAATTCTAATTGCTAAAGTGCATATGGCAAAGAATAGATTATTTTCTCTGAATCTTAAAATAATTGATGCAAAGTGTTTGAAGGCTAATGTGCAAGATGAATCGTGGTATTGGCACATGCGATTTGGGCACTTGAATTTTGAAGCGCTCAAATCAATGGGAGAAAAGAACATGGTACATGGGATACAACATCAATCAACCATCCCAATCAATTGTGTGAAGCTTGTCTTCTTGGAAAACATGCAAGGAGGAGTTTTCCAAAGGAGGCAATGTCAAGATCAACCAAGTCGCTCCAGCTTGTTCACACAGATTTGTGTGGACCAATCAATCCACCTTCTTTTGGTAAAAGTAGATACTTTTTGCTTTTCATTGATGACTTTAGTAGAAAGACTTGGGTTTATTTCTTGAACCAAAAATCTGAAGGTTTTGCTGCTTTTAAAAATTTCAAAGTACTTATGGAGAAAGAAAGTGGCTATGAAATTAAAGCTCTAAGGTCCGATAGAGGAGGTGAATTTACTTCAAACGAATTTAATAACTTTTGTCAGTCTCATGGAATTCGTCGCTCTCTAACGGTACCTTATTCACCCCAACAAAATGGAGTTGCAGAGAGAAAGAATCGAACGATTCTTAATATGGCTCGATGTATGTTGAAAACTAAAAGAATGCCCAAGGAATTTTTGGCCGAAGCTGTTTCTTGTGCAGTTTATTTGAACAACAGGTCTCCAACAAGAAAGTTAGAGATCAAACCCTTCAAGAAGCATGGAGTGGAAGAAAGCCAAGTGTCAAACATTTGAGAATCTTTGGGAGCATAGCCTATGCTCATGTGCCACATCAAGGGAGAGCAAAGCTTGACGATTGAAGTATCAAGCATGTGTTTGTTGGCTATGATACAAATTCAAAAGGCTACAAGTTATACAACCCAAGCAGCGGTAAGGTGGTGGTAAGTCGCGATGTTGAATTTGATGTAGAATTGGCATGGGATTGGGAAGCTCAGGAAGAAACTTCATATGATTTTCTTCCATATTTTGGTGATGAAGAAGAACCAGAGACCGTGGAACCTGTGCAGGATACAACTCCACCTCTTTCTCCAACCAATGTTGCATCTCCCTCTTCTCAAGAAAGTTCAAATGAACAGCCGCAAAGGACAAGGAGTATTCAAGAGCTCTATGAGGACACAGAAGAAGTTACTAATTTTGATTTTTTATGTTGTCTCTTTACTGACAATGAACCAATGAACTTTGATGAAGCTGTTACAAACAAAAAGTGGAGACAAGCCATAGGGAGGAGATTGAGTCAATAGAGAAGAACAACGCTTGGGAGTTAACAACTCTTCCCAAGGGTCATCGAGCAATTGGAGTGAAATAGGTATACAAAATAAAGAAGAATGCTGATGGAGATGTGGAGAAATACAAGGCACGACTTGTGGCTAAACGCTACAAGAAAAGACAAGGCATTGACTATGAAGAAGTCTATGCACCTGTTGCCCGCATGGAGACAATTCGTTTGCTGATCTCTTTGGCGGCGCAAATAAAGTGGAAGATCCATCAACTAGATGTCAAGTCAGCCTTCTTGAATGGCTATCTTGAAGAAGAAGTCTATGTTGAACAACCATTGGGCTTCGTGGTCAAAAACTATGAAGATAATGTGTTGCGATTGAGGAAAGCTTTATATGGATTAAAGCAAGCTCCACGAGCATGGAATAGTTCCATCGACAAATATTTACAAGACAATGGGTTTACTCGTTGTGTCCTTGAATATGCTCTTTACGTTAAAGTTCATACTAAATGGAGATATCTTACTTGTTTGTCTTTATGTTGATGACCTTATTTTCACGGGCAATAACTCAAGTTTGTTTGAAGCTTTTAAGAAAGATATGTCCCGTGAGTTTAAGATGACAGACGTAGGGCTCATGTCATACTACCTGGGCCTAGAAGTAAAGCAGATGGAGGATGAAATTTTTATCTCTCAAGAAAGCTATACAAAAGAGATATTGAAGAAGTTCAACATGCTCGATTGCAACCCCGTGAACACACCGATGGAGAGTGGGACAAAATTGTCCAAGTTTGATGAAGGAGAAAAGGTGGATCCCACATTTTTCAAAAGTCTCGTGGGAAGTTTGAGGTACTTGACTTGTACCAGGCCAGATATACTCTTTGCAGTTGGAGTAGTAAGTCGTTTCATGAAAGCTCCTACCTCCACTCATTTGAAAGTCGCCAGAAGAATTCTTCGCTACCAAAAGGTACGACTGACTTTGGGTTATTTTGTTCCTCTTCTAGTGATTTCAACCTTATGGGATATTGTGATAGGGATTATGCGGGAGATATTGATGATAGAAAAAGCACAGCTGGTTTTGTGTTTTTCTTGGGTAATACTGTTATTTCTTGGAGTTCAAAGAAACAATCAATTGTTACTCTTTCGACTTGTGAAGCTGAATATATAGCAGCTCATCTTGTACGTGTCATGCTATTTGGTTAAGAAGATTATTGAAGGAGCTCAATTTGCCACAAATTGAAGCTACAGAGATTTGTATTGACAATAAATCCGCACAAGCACTCGCGAAGAATCCAGTGTATCATGATCGAAGCAAGCATATAGATACAAGGCTTTATCAGAGAATCCGTTGCCAAGAAGGAAGTCAAGCTGAAATATGTAAAGTATCATGATCAAGCTGCGGATATCTTTACAAAGCCTCTCAAGTTTGATGACTTCCAGAGACTGAGATCAAGACTTGCAATGAAAAAGAAAAATCAAAATTAAGGGAGAGATTTGTGGGTCCCTAAATAAAGAAATAAAAAAAAGAAGAAGAAAATATGATTGGATGAATTGAGAAGCAATTGTGGGCAGCAACAGCAAGTTGCAAAACCAATTTGCTAAAGTTGGTTTTCTGATGGATTTTGCAAATTGAAGATATCAATGTTTTGATTGGTTAGGGCTGCGGTGACTTCTCCTATAAATAGAAGCGTTCAGCTTCATTTCAAGTACACCAAAAACGAGAGAGAAGCAGAAAGCTGAGAGTAATCCATAGATTGTAGTCTGTGAGATAAATAGTGAGTGTGAGTAATATTTTAGTGAGGTATCTAAAATAAAGAGTGTTATTTCTCTTGAAGTTGTAGTAGTCTCTTCACACTACTAAGTGGTAACATTGCTCCACTCAGGTATTGTATTTTACCCCGTTAAAAGATTTGGTGTCGTTGTTACTCTCTTGTGTTATTGTTATTTATCGAGGATATTATTCTTGGGCGGGAATATTATTTTCCCAACAAAGAAGCCACTACAATCTGATAACAAGCATTCTGATGAGGAAGACTCGTCGATTGCCTCTAGGTATGATCTTTCTCCATAATCTAACTTGATGAAGTTTTTCACTTTTTCTGAGTTGTATCCTTATTTGGGGTTCTGCTTTGCCATTTGATGATTTCCTCAACAATGAGAAGTTCTGTGGTCTCAGCAAGAAAATCCAGGGCAACTGTTGCGTCGGCTCCAACATTTCGGTCCTCTGAACGTGCAGCGAGAAGGAAGGAGGTAGCTGTTGATTTGTGCTTCTGCTTAGGACTGTTGAATTTGCTGATATGGTTCTAATATTTGATGGGTTTTCACCTCATTGTCCCCCTCGACTTGTCCCCTCTAAATGACATGAAAACAAAATAACAACAGAAAAGGAAATACCGGTTCTCCTTAAAGTGAAAAATCTGAATCTTGGCTGATTTGCTTGCTTTTTGTTTTTCCTCTTATTTCAGTTTTACTCAAAGTTAGAGGAGAAACATCTAGCTTTGGAGGCTGAGAAAATTCAATGCGAGGAAAGGACAAAGGTACATGTTGTTTCTGCTTTACGTTGCTGTCACCTGATCCTGGCTGTAATAGTGGAATATAGATCAATGAACACCATCCGACAGAAACTGAATAAATGAATACGTTATCATTTATATTTAACAATATACTACTTCGTTCTACCTTCTAAACTCAGGAAGAGCTATGAAGCAACTGAGAAGGAATTTGTTGTTTAAGGCAAACCCAATGCCAAGCTTCTACCAGGAGGGACCTCCACTTAAAGCTGAATTGAAAAAAGTAATGCATTCTCATCGCCAATAACTTACAGAAACATCAACCTCTAGTTGAGGTTAGCCATAAAATAGGTCTGCCGTGTGACTGTGAAATATTTTTTCTTGTGGCCTTCTGGCATGTTAAAGTTCACAGTGGGTTGCTGATTTCTTGACACATCCCCTGCTGTTTATCAACTTAACCACCATAATTCTATATTCTATTTTTTTTTTTTTTTTGGGTACTGCAGCCACCACCAACGCGTGCAAAATCACCGAAGTTTGGCAGAAGGAAAAGTTGTAGTGACACACTTGGCTTGGATAAAGGTGTTGGAGCTTATGACCAAGGAAGTAAAAACGCAAATACCACCTTTGCTTCTAGAAATAGTAAAGACTGTCCTAATATCCAAAGAGGTTCTGTTACTTACAACTTGAATGAGTCCAATCATGGAGGGGAGACAATTGAGCCATATATGGCTAAGATGCAAGAAGAAATGAATATGGATAATATCCTATATTCTTGAGCCTTTGGTGAGTTTTTTAATTTAATAAAGCGAGAGCCATTATTTTCTTATGTTTCGCATCTTTTGACAGCTCTTGGTTTGAATGGGTTGATTATTAATCTGATTGGGGAATCATGTCTTTTAGCCTAGAGAATATTATATGGGGTCGTCATTGTAAAGTCCGAGGAAGTATTACTGAAATCTACAAGCTATGTCCATAGAATAGGAGGAAGATTGAGGACTGAACAATCAACCAATCTGCTTTTTCTGCACCACTAGGTTTAATACAATGTTTCGAAAATTATTGACTAAAGCCAGTTTTATTACGCTCTATTGCATTAAAGGGTTTACTGTGTTTTATAAAGTTTTGAGTAGAACATATATATGCATCTTTGTAGGTATAGGTCTTCTTCTCCATCTTTCTGATATATATGTATCCCAGCTTTTGAGATTAAAAACAGCCAATAAAATCTTCTTTCTCTGTAGGTAAAGAATTGCACTTTATGGCTTCTCTTATTATGTTGGAAACATGGGCATAGTTTGATGCCTGAGGTGGAATTCCAGTCCCCAAATCTAAAGCTGAAGAAACTATCTGAAAGAAGATGAATTAAGTCATTAACAACAGCATTCTTTAGGAATGCAGATATAAACTTGAGAAAGACTTGTTTTTGATCAATTGGATAGCAAAAAGTAGCTCTAAAGGAACTGAGAAATCCGGCCGAGTGTAAGAAGCAGTAAGCATGGTTTAGTCATGGTGGATGGTTGGTTCGAATTCTTCAAGTAAGGCATTAATAGAAAGATACTTTTGCCCATAGTAAAAGCTAACATGATTTTTGATACCATATTAGACAGATGATAATCCTTCTTCATGAAATGCTTCCAAGTATATCCCTATGCCTCTTATGCTTCTAAATCTCAGAAATTACTCTATCATCTTCAAATAGTCTAATAAACTAACACGACATGCTCCTCTGATGATATTATTAACATAAAAATGTTGTCTTACGTACTATTTCACTGTCGTTTCTCAGCTCTTTCTACTTGTTTATTTTAGTTGTTAAAAATATGTATGCCAATGATTTTTGCTATTCTGTATGAAATAGAATAAGAGAATGAGGATAACTCAAAGACCAAAATCATGTGAAGTACTTCCTTGCTCCTTGATGGTTTTGTAGAATTTCTTCAATGTTTTTTTTTTATAAACTATTTCACTTTCATTTAATATGCCAAGTTTTACTCTACTTTTCTTTTCAATATGTTACATTGTTTGCCTACAGGTGATTAGCATAAACTATTCCACTTTCATTTAATATGCCAAGTTTTACTCTACCAGGTGATTAACATTTTTTGCTATTACAGTCTTATGCTCAATTAAATAAGATAGACCACGTAACTGTAAGTAGAGAGACTTAATACTTTATCTTATTATTAAGTAGAAACTATGAGTTATTTATTTCATCTTTTTCTTAAAATAGTTGTTGACGTTGTTTCTTCTTAATTTGATGGTTTCTCATGTATAGACTCGCATTTTACTTCAAGGAAAAAGCAATGCAGTTGCAGAGATGGGATACAATGAAGGGTCAACAGAGCAATTCATATCCCAAAAGCCTATCAGTATGCCACAAAAATAGCTACTGCGTGGTGTAGTGTTCTTTTTGGCTCAGCTAGGATTGATAAATTTTGCTACACCAGAATTTAAACATTTTCCATCAAGATATATATAGATATGAGCTTATCTATTAAATTAAAGTTTCAACTATTACTTTAATGTTTCTTCATACTGGGCTTAGTAAAATCAGAGTATGATGTCATTGGTTTACAATTCCTTCATTATTTTAAAAGTATAAGATGCGGTACAATCCTCACATTATTAATGTCTAAATCAAATAAGGGAATTCAAAATATAAAGAAATAAGCACACAAAAAGTCAAGAGAAATTGATATATATTATATATACATGAAAAGAAGAAAAAAAAGAACCAATCTATACAATATAATTTTCCAACGAATAAGTATCAATTGATATCCTATGGACAAAGGTAATTTCGTCACTGCTAGTAAAAACACTTGAGCAAAAATAGTGAAGGAGCATAGATTCAGAATAATACGCATTCTGTAAGATCGCTTCAAATTTTCTCCTAGACAACTCTTTACTAAAATTGATGCTTAAAATATTTGCCGAAACCAAAATTTTGAGACTAAATTAAAACCAGTTCCGCATATCTCACTCGGACTGAAATCCATGTGCAATATGATGAACAACAAGTACAAAGTCCAGGTGGGTTAAATTATCACCTACTTTCGTGCGTTCCAAGATCCTTGGACCTTAGCTGATTCCTCTTCTAGATTTTTGTTTTAGTGTCGAAATAGGAGTCCGGAACCAAAATGTGGTTCTTCTGGACTCAAAGAACAAAAATATCTAGAAAAAAAATATAGTGACCAAAATATGTTTATAGCGTTTTCTTGAAAGACACTATACTTTAACGGCCGTTTGGCCAGTTAACTATAGCATCTTTCAAAATGACGCTATATTCGAATTAAAAAAAGCGGAAAAATATAGTGTCTTTTGTTAAGACGTTATACTATAGCGTCTTTTGTTAAGACGTTATACTATAATATCTTAACAAAAGACGCTATATATATATAATATAGATCATCCCCTTCCCTTCGCCCAAAACAGAACGGTTCACCCCCCCCCCCACCCAGCCCCCCACCCTCCATTTTTAAACCCAAAAAGCTTGAGTGGAGCCCACCCATCCCACATAAAGTAAAGATTCTCCGGTCCCACGTGCTAGCTAAGGAGTTAACTCGGACGTTGTTGGTTGTTTCGGCTCAAAATTACAAAATCTTCGACTTTCTAAAAACCTTAAATTGAGGTATTTAGACTTAGTTTTTGATAGAACTTGTATAAAAAATGCATATTGGTGTTCTTATGTGCTCTATTTATTTTGCGATTGTTTTGCGATTTAACTAATTTGTTGTTTTTATCCGGACTATAGTATTAGTGTGCTAAAAAAAATTGTAAAATAGAGAAATTTTTATTAGTTGTTAAGAAAATGTTAATTACTTACTTTTTACTGTGGGATATGTAATTTCGTGATTGTTTTGTGTTTAAAGTGATTTGTTGTTTTTATCCGGTTTAAATTATTAATTTGCTAAAAGACTAGTAAGCTAGATAAATTTTTTACTTTAGTACCCTGTAGTCGTATCTTGTAGCCTAATGTAGTGTTCGTAATTGTATGTAGTGGCCTTTTAGCATAGTAAAACGTAGTGCCCTTGTCACGACCCAGAATTTCCACCGTCGGGATCGTGATGGCGCCTAACTCTTAGAATGCTAGGTAAGCCAACAGATACAATTCCAACACATTAATCATTAACCAAAACAGAAATTTTCAATAATTAAAACTAAAGTAATATGAAGTGCGAAAATTTTATAACAGTTTAAATGCTCTACTACACTACTACCCAAAAGATCTGGTGTCACAATCCACGGACGTCTAAGAATTTCTACGGACACTGGTTTCAAGGAAAATACATCTGTTGTTGCGCTTGTATCACGTTCCACTAAAGCATAATAATATCTGCATAATACAAAAGAAGCAACTTTAGAAAGAGACCCATGGGAGATATAATAAAAGATATAGAAACTATGAAACACAGAATAGAGGAGCATAAGGCAAAAAGGAGAAGAAGAAACAAAATAAATTTCAGAAAATGTTTATCAATAAGTTTTCACCTTTGATCAGCAAAAAGTGCAAAAATCAGCCAAAGATAAATGACTCAGGAAAAAAAACAAAATGATATCGTTACCCGAGCCAACTAATTTTATAAGCACGTAACTTCTCATTATTACTGAGAATTTGTTGGGTTAAGGACAAAACGGCTGTAGAAGAATGCTAGTCCATAATGGCATATTGGTGTATCTAATGGTAACTCGAATCGAGCCAAACAGAACTCAATTCATAGATAAATATTTAAAGTAATAAAGTTGGTATTAAATACTCCCTCCTGTTCACAATAAGTGACCAGCTTACTTTTTCATTTTGGTCCAAAATAAGTGTGAAGTTATGTAATCAAGAAAAAATTCAATTTGTTTTTACTCTTTTACTCTTATATGCATATCCCTAAAAAAAATTCTCACTCCTCACTATAACTATGTGACCAATATTTAATAAGGGTAGTATAGTCATACTAGGTATTTTTGTATAGGATTTAGCATTTTCTTAATGGGCGTGTTAAAAGAAAACTGGTCACTTATTGTGAACCGGAGGGAGTATCAAATAGATAGATATTTTAAATATCATTATGATCGAATAAATACCTTATGTGTGTCTGTGCACACCTAAATCCAACAATTTTTTTTGTCACGACCCTAAAACTGACCCGGTCGTGATAGCGCCCATCGTGAAACTAGGCCAGCCGACACAACTCCCGAATTAACCATTTAATCATTAACAATCATTTTTAAGCCTTTAATTAATCAGGTATCTAATAATGTAAGTCTAAATGAACAGTGCGGAATAAAAACACAAGCCCGACATCGGGTGTCATAAGTCACGAGCATCTACTAAGGTCTGAATACAACAAAGAGTCTAAAAATGTACTAAATACAGTCTAAGGAAGACAAGAGGGAAAAAAGCAGTGCTGCGAACGTCGGGCAGCTACCTTGCTTACTCCAATGACTCTGCCGCTGAGCAATCAACACCCGCTACCGGGTTCAGAACTACCTGAATCTGCACACAAGGTGCACGGAGTAATGTGAGTACGCCAACTCAGTAAGTAATAAAAGTAAATGAAAGCTGAGCAGTAAGAAAACACGTAAACCACGCCATAATGCTACAGCAAATACAGTACATTTCCAAAATACTGCAGAAATCATTTATTTCGTAAATCAAACTCAGCAACCTTTTAAAATATCTTTCAATAGTTTCAAACGAGTGATAAAAACAGTGAGTAAAAAAAAGATAGAAACGTAACAGCCCCTCGGGCAAATCATGTATCATAAACCGCCCCTCAGGCAAAAATATCAATGAACTAGCCCCTCGGGCTACCTCACAATCACTCATAATCAGCCCCTCGGGCATAACATGAATCAAGAACAGCCCCTCGGGCCACAATATAAATCTATCACAGCCCCTCGGGCAACAATATAAATCAACAACAGCCCCTCGGGCAATATCACATCACTCACACTGGGTACTCGCGCTCACTGGGGGTGTACAGACTCCGGGAGGGGCTCCTTACAGCCCAAGCGCTATCACAAGCCATCTCGTGGCATAATCAAATAGGCCCTCGGCCTCATAACAATCACAGGCCACATCGTGGCATAATCAAATAGGCCCTCGGCCTCATAACAATCACAAGCCACCTCGTGGCCTAATAAATCAGGTCATCGGCCTCTCACATATCACAAATCAGTACCACATGCTGCGGCGCACAACCCGATCCCATGATATCCTCACAACTCAGGCCCTCGGCCTCACTCAATCAGATCTCACTCAAGCCCCTCGGGCTAACAGTAAAACATGTACTCGGCTCAAAATATCATTTATAAAATCAAAAGAAGTAAATAAAATCCGAGTTATGAAATCAGTGAAAGCATAGCATAACTGAGTGTAAGTATTATAAAAAACAGTGAGAAAACAATAGTGAAAAGCCCCTAAGGGTCCAAACAGTCGGCACAAGGCCCAAACACGGCATTTAGCCCCAAACATAATAATACTTTCAAAAATATAATAATATCAAATAGTTTCCAAGTAAATACGCGACTTAATAGTCGTACGGACGGACCAAGTCACAATCCCCAATGGTGCGCGACCCCACGCTCGTCACCTAGCTTGTGGATCACCTCAAAGCACAACGATGTGAAATCCGGGGTTTCATACCCTCAGGACAATATTTACAATCATTACTTACCTCAATCCGGTCCAAACTCTAGCCTGTGATGCCTTTGCCTCTCGACTCGGCCTCAACTCGCGTCGAATCTACCCAAAAATCAGTATTATAACATTAGAATATGCTAAGAAAACGAAACCCATGCGAAAATAATCAAATTGCATCAAGAAACCCGAAATTGGCCAAAATCGACCCCCGAGCCCACGTCTCGGAATCCGACAAAATTAACACCAATGGAATCCTTATCCTCACACGAGTCCATACATACTAAGAACACCAAAATCGAACCTCAAATGGCCCCTCAAATCCCCAATTTACACTCTCCAATTTCAAGCCGTAATTCCCCAATTTTAGGCGTTAAATCCCACTAATTTCATGTTTAAACAAGTAATAATCAACATAGGATCGAGTTTTTGGTTCAATAATCTTACCTCAAAGAAGTTTTCTTGAATTCCCTCTTCAATCTCACCCAAGAAGCTCCAAAATCGACTCAAAAATGGTGGAAATAGACCAAAAATCGCGAACATGGGTATTTAAAACATTCTGCCCAGGCATTTATCCTATGCTATCACGGACAAACTAAGGCGATTGCGAAGCACAAAATTTTCCAGCCCTTCTTTTACCCTATGCGATCGCGGCCACTACAACGCGATCGCGTAGAACAAATTTTTCCAACAGCCTTCTCCAACTCTTCCAGACAGCCTCTAGTATAATGGTCATAACTTTTGTACAAAACTCCAAATTACAATTGGTTTAACTTTCTAAAAACTAGACATTACGGGCTACAACTTTTATTTTTGGATCATCTTCAAATTCCTTATAGATTGTGAGATATAAGCTTCCAAAGTCGGGTTAGTGCAACAGAGATTTTACTCTATGCGATCGCGGGAAGACTTAGGCAATCGCATAGCACAACTCCATTTTTCCAAATTTTCTCTATGCTAACGCGGCCAGATCTGTGCTAACGCACTGTACACCCCTGAAGCCAAAAACCAACAACTAGAAATGGCCTAGAAATTGTCCGAAACCACCCCGAAACTCAGCCGAGGCCCTCGGGACCTCAATCAAACATGCCAACACATCCCATAACATCATTCAAACTTGTTCCAACCTTCGGAACGCTCAAAACAACATCAAAACATCGAATAACCATCGGATTCAAGCCTCAGAAGTCCAAAACTTTCGAATTCCGAATTCGATCAAAAAGTTTATCAAACCTCGTCCGAATGACCTGAAATTTTGCACACACGTCTCAAATGACACAAAGGACCTACTCCAATTTCCGGAATTTCATTCCGAACCCGATATCGAAATTTCCACTGTCGACCAGAAAATGCTAAATTTTCAATTTCGCCAATTCAAGCCTAAACCTACCACGGACCTCCAAAATACATTCCGCACGCGCTCCCAAGTTCAAAATCACCTAACGGAGCTAACCAAATCATAAATATCCAAATCCAAGATCGAATACTAAAAAGTCAAAACTTGGTCAAACCTTTCAATTTTAAAGCTTCAAACTGAGAATTGTTCTTCCAAATCTATTCCGATTATCCTGAAAACTAAAATCGACGATTTACGTAAGTCACAATACATTACACGGGGCTAGTCATGCCCGAGAACTGGCGAACAAAATGCAAAAGCTCAAAACAACCGGTCGGGTCGTTACATTTTTGTCTTTAGATATTCTAATTCAGGTATTGCTGTTAAATATATAAATATTTTAAATTCTAATATTCCTCAAAAATTATGCAAAGTTTAATACTAAGAACTAAATAATTCATTACTTATGGAAAGATTATACCTAAAAGGTTCTATAGATCACATTAGTTTGAGACCTATGATGCAAACCAAATGGCCCCTTATGTGTTCAAATTGAGGTGCAATTCACAGTTTTTTGTGATGAAATTGAGGTGTGCATTCCACATTATGACCACGGTAGGGTACAGATAAATTTTATGGTGCCAGGATAAATAACTGTTATCACTATCATACGTGTTAAACAAATGCATAAACTTAGAGGCATCTCCACATATTCTGACTATCTTTTATTTATTTTATTTTGTAAGTTCAATCAGAAAAGAAAAAATTTCTGAGGAGTTATAATGTGCTAAACCATGAATTATAGTCACATATCAATACCCCATACATAAATATTTGCTCGTCCTCGAGCAATCAAACTACACTTATGGACACAACCTATTAAGCAATTCCCTTAACTCATTATGCCAAGAATCTTTAAAATAGTTTCAGCACAAAGGCGTGACATCCTCGCCTCAATAATCAACTCACAAATACCATGCTTTTTTCACAATTCACTTACTCTAATATGGAAGTCAAAAACATTACCTTTCCTTTATGAATCATGTGCTCTCACCCAATCAAAGAGCTTAGTTCCTCACACCTTGAATTTCAATAACGTAAGAACTCAAGATAGGAAAAAATGCACTCGCTCTCAGAAATAACATTCATATGCTCCAAATGACGTACCATAAACTTGCCCATAGTGTAATACTTTACTAATCGAGTATTCATTCAGTCAAAGATCAAATAGGACTTTCATTGGTTGTAATGTAGGTTGCGGGTCGGGTAGGATACATTTGGATATAAGTGACTACACCTCCCTTAAGCACTTTAATACAAATACTTCAACCTTCGATCCCCTACTTATGTCAAACCAAGATTACACCTTAACTTCACTATATTTCACCCCCTACTTCTTTAAGCACCAATAATCAAAATCCACCACCATTAGGAATTATATAATTTTTTCTCTTTTTTTTCATACACTACTATATATATATATATATATATATATATATATATATATATATATATATATATAGATATATATCCTCAAGAAAACTGTCTAGGAGATCCATCGTCGGAAAAAGTCCAACATATTTATGTTTTTTTTTTAATTTCTGCCTAAAAACAAAACAAGACAAATTATAACAAATTTTAAAAATAAAAACAATCTAACAACTAATAATATCTACCACTAACAAGAAAATACAATAACAATAAAACCAAACAAAACAAATTCTAACAACTAACACAAATAAAAACAAGCTAACAACTAACAATAGCTACAAGTTTCACCCCACACTTAAATCATGCATTGTCCTCAGTGCATGCACAATTAGACAAAACAAGAAATAACAAGAGCAGGGTGCAAGAAAACTCCCTGGTCAAGCAGCGTCGTCATCCTCTGGCACTCTCCACTCTTCATCATGTTCGTCCTCTTCATCATGACCATCTCTCTCACCATCTGACTGCATTGGCTCAGCCTTAGACTGCTCCGGTGTGTTGAAATCTTCATCAGCAGGGATTGAAATGATACAAACATAGAAATTATTTTACAAAGGTTAACACCTTATTTATTTTAAATAAATACCATTTAAAAATTATATTCTATAGATACCTTTTAATGTTTATAGCAAAATATCTAATTTTGGTTACCTCCTATCCTTAAGCCACTAAATACGCTATTCAGTTACACTATTTTCTTTCTCTTTCTACTTTGATACGCTATTCAATAATGAAAGCAGTAAGTTTCCTCTTTATCAATTCGCCATCTTCAACTGCTCCAATCCGAAAAAATTCACCATCACCGACCGCCGCATAATATTCAAATTAGTATGCATTCAGCAATGATAATGTCTAGTGCAAAACGAATCAAAAAGAACAACTACACTATCAATCATTAGCTAATTGAATCGATATTTGCTAATGTGATTCAGGCATAATAGATAGCTTAGTAGTCTGTTAACAAGCTCAATGAAATATTCTAGAAACACTATTTATTAATAATGAAAATATGTGAAAATACCACCAAACATATAATGGAACTATGATCACACCCAAGGTTTCGTTATCCCTAATCCCACCTTTAAACCCTTCGTATTGATCCCTAATATACCTAGGAGTGATGATGCTCAATAACTACCTAAATATGAACTCTCTCCTGAATAATTTACACTAAATAAGAACAGTTAATTGAGGGCCCTTCAATCAACAGCAATAAGCATTTAGTTGAACAAATAGAGAGAATACTATGGCAAATTTATATTAACATAACGAGAAAATCATCCTTCAACAGGTTCCATCAAAACTCTAGATTATGAGTTTAGCTACTCATACTCATAGTACAAATATCCAAAGTAATTTGCATAATTAAATTACAGAGTAAGAATAAAGAGATGTAAAAATCAATAACAGCAAAATCCAAATTTTCTGTGGCCAACGAAGCAAAAAGCCCTATCTGTACTTCTAAAGCTTAATTTCTCTGCTCCAACTGTTAGACCCACGGAACACAAAAAAAAAAAAAAAAAAAAAAAAAAATTAACCGATTCTTATAAAAGCCACTCAAAACAGATAGTTATATAGAAGCCACAGTTTGAGGAGTTTGGGATCAACATGTGTGCTTTTTTCCCTTCCGTTTTCTCTCCTTACCCATATATCTAGATCTGGTAATTTTTAAGTTCCTTTCAAATCATAGTTTTTGAGATTACTTTATCTGCATTTTTCTGAGCTGCTTGCTTAGTTTCGAATTGTTGCCCGACCTCAGTTAACTTTTTTTTCTGTTTACTTTTTAGTTGTGAATAGAAAACTGAGTCTTAGCTCGGAACTAAAGTGAAATTGGAAATTTAATTTTATTATTTGACAGTGACTATAACTTTGGATGAGATTTGTCATTTATAGATGTGTCAATTTACTCTATTGCGGTGATGTCGATAGGGTAATGAAAATATGATTTGAGGATGTTGGTAGTTTAGAGCGTGCAACCTATTTACTATGCGGTGTTACTTTTTCTATGCGACCACATCTTACTGGGAAAGAACTGCTACTGTAGAAGCAATAATAGATTTCCTTTATTTAGTAATTTACATCCTTGGAACATCTAATTGGTATATTTCAAAGAAATTAAAAGTTGTGCAGCGTCTATTTTGATTGAAACTGAAAATTAGTAATTTCATTTTATTTTCTTAAGTTTTTGCTTGGACAACAAGCTCACTCCCGATCTATATTGACTATTACTGAAAAGATGAAGCTTATGATTTTCACAAAATTTGACTTAATAGGATAAATTATATAACCTTCGTAACCTGAATACTCCTACAAACTTTTAGTACTGTTTACGAGCGGAAGTGATCAAAAGGTCCAGGGAGAAAAAAAAAGACGAGTACTTTGGGCCACGGAGCCAACGTTTAAAGGGGTTTAATATCTTGCACTCTTATTAGTGTCAATCTCATATTGTATCCGCGCATAAAGTTTCGTAAAGGCATATGAGAAGAATCGTCTACTCTCTATTTTTTAGCATTGTGAAAAGTCTAAAAATCAGATTGTTTAACGAGATATATAGCTTATGGTTGGTACTATATATATACACACACATGCATGCAAATATACATACATACACACAGCTCATGGTTAATTGATACTACAGTGTTACTTTGATATGATTAGAAGAGGAGGCTTAAAATTGTTTGCTGCCATCTAAAATATTAACTGTGAGACTCATTATTTCTCCAGACACAATCTTACTAGAAATTAAATACAGAAGTTTACTGCCACATTGAATTTCCTTAATTTATGTCTTGAAGTTTGTATAATTGAAAATATTTGAAGGAAAAAATAGAGTGAGTCTGAAACAAGTCTTGGAGCCCGTTTGGATGGGCTCGTTGTAAGTGACTTTTAAGCCAAAAGCCATAAGTTAGAAATTCTAATTTTCGGCTTATTTTTGTCATTTTAGCTTAAAAACTAGTGCTTAAAAGCACTTTTTTACTTTAACCAACTTGTAACGACCCGACCGGTCGTTTTGAGCTTTTGCACTTTGATCACCAGTTCTCGGACATGATTTTCCCCGTGTGGTGTATTATGACTTATATTAAATCGTTGGTTTTGGTTTCAGGATTAATCAAAATGAATTTGGAAGAACAATTCTCAGTTTAAAGCTTAAAATTTGAAAGATTTGACCAAGATTTGACTTGTTTGTATATGATCTCGGAACGAAAGTTTTATGATTTGGTTAGCTCCATTAAGTGATTTGGGACTTAGGAGCGTGATCGGAATGCATTTTGGAAGTCCGAGGAAGGTTTAGGCTTGAATTGGCGAAATTGAGATTTCGGCATTCTCCGGTTGATAGGCGAGATTTTGATATAGGGGTCGGAATAGAATTCCGGAAGTTTCAGTAGCTTCGTTGTATCATTTATGACGTGTGTGCAAAATTTCAGGTCATTCGGACGTGGTTTGGTTGGGTTTTTGATCAAAAACGGAATTTGGAAGTTCTTGAAATTCTTAGGCTTGAATCCGATGCAAATTTGGCGTTTTAATGTTGTTTTGAGCGTTCCGAAGGTTGGAACAAGTTTGAATAATGTTATGGGATATGTTGGCGTGTTAGGTTGAGGTCCCGAAGGCCTCGGGTATGTTTCGGGGTGGTTTCGGATCATTTCGGGCTGTTTTGCAATAGCTGAAGCTGGTATCTGGTATTGTTCTTCGCGTCCGCGTGTGTACCCTCTCGTTCGCGAAGAAGGATTTGACTTCTGGGATTTTGTTCTTCGCGTTCGCGAAGAGCGCCTCGCGTTCGCGAAGAAGAAGAAATTCTGTTGCGCAGGTCTTACTTCGGAGGCTCGTATCTCTCAATCTACAATGAATTTTGAGATGATTCAAAAACGAAAGTTGTAGCCCTTTGAATCTAGTTTCCAGAAATATCTTATAATAGTTATTTGGACATCGGCAGCAAAAGTTATTGCCATTATACTAGAGGCTGTCCGAGAAGAGTTTGAAAAATAATTTTTGGAAATTTTGTTCTTTGCGAACGCGAGAGGAGGACCGCGAACGCGAAGAACAAATCCCTGGGCAGCAGAATAAAGTCCAAACTCGTCTCACTCTTCCATTTTAGGACCAAGGGAGCTCGGGTGAGGCGATTTCGAGAGATTTTCAAGAAAAACATCGGGGTAAGTGTTCTTAACTCAATTTTGGTTAGATTACCCGAATCCATTGTTATTTTTAACATGTAATTGGTGATTTTAAGTTGGAAAAGTTTGAAAACCCTCTTGGATATATTTGAGGATTTGAGAGTCGAAATGTTATCGGAAATTAGTAATTTTGGTATGGTTAGACTCGTGGTTGAATGGGTTGTCGGATTTTGTGAGTGTCGTCAGATTTCGAGAAGTGGGCCCGGGGCTCGGGTTTTGCTGATTTAGAGATTTTTGATATTTTTCGATTGCTTTTGCTTGGGTCTTGTTCCCTTAGCATCTTGTGACATATTCGTTCTGATTTTGGATAGATTCGACGCACGTGGAGGCCGATTTGAGGGGCAAAGGCGTCGCGAGCTAGAGATTTTGCCGGTTCGAGGTAAGTAATGATTGTAAATACTGTCCTGAGGGTTTGAAACCCCAGATTACACATCGTTGTGTTACTTTGAGGTGACTTATACGCTAGATGACGAGCGTGGGGTAGAGCACCGCTGGGGATTATGACCTAGTCCTTCCCGAACGAGTACTTTAATGCGTATTTGATAGTTAATTGTTTGATGTTATTATATTTTGGGTTGTATGCCATGTTTGGGGCCTTGTGCCGACTTGTTGAGACCCTTAGGGGCATTTTTACTATCTATCCTCATTCTAAATGTGTTGAAAGCATGTCCTCAGTTAATTGTTACCTGTTTATTATTCAAATCTGGCTTTATCACTATATTCTTAAAACGTGGAAACTGTTTTGGGCTGAGTTCCCTGTTTTATTGAGATAGACCGATGGTCTGATTGTGAGATTGATGGCTGAGATATACTGAGGGTCTGATGGTGAGGTTAATGACTGAGAGAGGCCGAAGGCCTAGTTGTGAGGATTATATATCTATGGATCGGTCTGCACGCCGCAGTAATATATATACATATATGGATATGGATCGGGCTGCACGCCGCATTAGTACTTATATTTGTCGGGCTGCACACCGCAACAATATTGTGCTTGGGCCATAAGGGGCCCCTCCCGGAGTCTGCACACCCCCAATGAGCGCCGTCGATGAAGTATATGGATCGGGCTGCACGCCGCAGCGATATATGGATCGGGCTGCACGCCGAAGCGGTTACTATATGGTACCTATTGAGCGTGAATGCTGAGTACGAGTACTGATTGGTAAGTGTTGAGTCACGAGTGACAGAGAGGCTAGCCCGAGAGGCGATAGATATATTCATGCATATGAGTGCTATTTGCCTGAGAGGCCTGTTTATGAATTTATTGATTTCACTCCTCTTTAAAGTGAGTTTCTATCGAATATGTTGATTTACTGACTGTTTTCACTCATCTTTATATTGAGCCTCTGTCGGAAGGTTGAACAAATGTTTTAAAACCACTTTTATTTAAACTGGGGTTTATGAGATGTTCAGAAAATTAATCACTGATTTGGCATTTGGTTATTTCCACCGAGATTTCAAGTTATGAAGTATTTATGATTACTGTTTTGCCCGTAGGGCTGTTTTACGAACTATGCTTTGCCCGAGGGCCGATTATTGCTTTAATCTCTATTATTACTTTAAATGGTATTAAACCCCTACTGAAACTGCTGGAAAGTATTTCAAAAATAATTTTTACTAAAGGCTGGATTTTAAAAAGGGAAGGTTGACTCGTATTATGATTTGGAAGCCTGTTGTGTTTATTGAGCCTAACGTGAATGTGGATTCATTATTTCCTACTGATCAGTCTTTATTTACTCTTATTACTTACTGGGTTGGAGTACTCACATTACTCCCTGCACCTCGTGTGCAGATTCAGGTATATCGGAACCCAGTAGCGGATGTTGATTTGCTCTAGCGTGGAGTCATCAGAGTTAGCAGGTGGCTGCATGATGTTAACAGCACCGCGCTCTTCCTCACACTGTTATTACTGTATTTAGTACATTATTTTAGACTTCTTGTTGTATTCAGACCTTGATAGATGCTCATGAATAGTGACACCCCGAGGTCGGGCTTGTATTTTTATTCCGCACTGTTATTTCAGAAGTTATTATGAAACATTGTTTAATTAAAGGCTTACAAAATGATTCTTAATGCTTAAGGGGTTAATGTGGGTGTTGTGTCGGCTGGCCTTGTCTTCACGAGAGGCGCCATCACGACCGGGTCTGGGTTTAGGGTCGTGACAAGTTGGTATCAGAGCCTAGGTTACATAGGTCTCACGAGTCATGAGCAGGTTTAGTAGAGTCTCGCGGATCGGTACGGAGACGTCTGTATTTATCCTCGAGAGGCTGCAGAACCTTTAGGAAACTTCACATTCTTGAATTCTTATCGTGCATCCTTGATTCAACTTGAAAAGTAACCCTTTGAATTCCTTCCACGTGTTCGTATGCGCGCATGAGCGCTGGGTATCAGATGTGCATCGATGGCTTGTGATTCCCTGATTGAGGGGCGAGACGTGATCTCTATGTGCTAATGTTGGGCTAGTCTGGAGGACTTGGGGCCGGATTTTTGTCTATAGCTTGATCACCGAGGTGCTGGTTGTGTGAGCACGTGTTTCTGGACCTATATGCTCTGTTGTGTCCCTATTAAGGGAAGTAATGACTAGATAGCTATGTGATGAGTGTGATGTGGCTGCGAGGTATATCTATATGATTTGGAAGCGACGAGAAGGGTCTGCTCAATAATGGGAGAACTATTAGATACTTGAAGTCCATCTTGATTCGAGGTATAGCCCCGAGTTATGGGCGTGTGAAGAATCTTTTCATGTTTCCCAGTTGGGAGTGAAGTAAATTTCATGTTGCGGTATGAGTTCAGACTCAGGAAGACTAAGTGACTGCGTAATGCTTGTGACGGTGGAAGGTATGCAGAAATGTTAGCTTAAGGCGAAGCTGGTGGGTTATCTCCTGCGAAGTGTTCTGAGGTTGTGTGATCCTTATGTTGTCGGTTAGAAGATCTCAATTACAAGTGAAATGTGTGTGTTGCAATTTGGATTTGAGCTGCTTAAGGGATGGGTTTAATTGTTACGNTATCTGAGAAGGTATTCAGCGGCTTATGAGCCTTAGATCGGTATGGTAAGGATGTGATTAGTTCCTTGGGTGTTTTCGAGGTAATGAGTTTCTACAGGTATTTCGCGGCAGTGCTCTTGGATTTTAGTGGCCTGCGTAGGTTGATTGAGTTAGGAAGATTCAGTCCTGACGGACTTGTTTGTGCAAAGGGGAGTCGGAGAGTTCTTGTTGATTGTTACCGTGGCTAGAGATGTATATTTTCTGCTGGCGTGAGGAGCATGAGATGTATAGTGATTTTCTTCCGGATTGGGCTCAATGGAAAGTTCTTGGTTGGTTGAGTACATAGTGGCTTGTGGCTCGGTAGGGATATGAAGTTCTCACGTTGTCCTAGGATGGTATGGCATATGCGGTATATTGTGGAGAATTGAGAATGCGTGTGTAAGGTTACGGTTCAGTTCTGGAAGGAAGGTCATGAAACTCTTAGGCAGCGGGCAGTCTCAGATGATTGAGGAAATGGTATTGCTAATTGGAGGAAATTTGACGAGGGTAAATGTTTCAAAAGAGAGCAATGTGATTAAATTGATGGTATTTCGGTAGTATTGCGGCACTTTCTTGCTAGATCGACTGCTGATATTCGAGATTGCTTAGCGGCGCCGAAGAATTTTAGAGTATCACTCGTGGAATGATTGGATACTAGGGGCGTGTTATATATGCGAGCGACGGAATTGGGAGCAGATATGGTAATTCGTGTGCTTTATGGACTTAGAGACTGGAAGTTCTCATATACAGGTTAACTCGTGGTTGTGGATGGCAAAATGTGGGTAAGTTAGACAGATGTTAGTATGTGATATGATTCAGTCATTGTGAACCTTCGGAGGATTATTTATCTATTGTGGGTGACTAGAGTTGATGTGTGGTTCATTGGTAGACCTATATGGATGTGTGTTCTGTATCGAGACGGCTTGTTGACTTCGAGTTGCTATTGATGAGGTGTGTGTTGATTCGATTGTTATTGAGCTATTAGTAATCGGGGGAATCTATGAGTTATCTTTCCGTGTTGCGAGACGTTAGTAGCTGTGGGTTATAGGCACATGTGTTGCGGTTCCATTGGGGTTTCATAGTGGAATTCGAGCGGGAAAAGTATTGGGTATTGCTCGGCGAATGGCGTATCGGATATGTTCTATCGGGTTTGCGTGATGAGTGTCAATTGTTTCACCGTGGGCGTAATGATTTGCTTTGGTTCCAGACATCAGATTGTGCGTAGTTGTCAATTTCGAGCATAGTGACTTGATGTGTCCCATGTGGAGCAGTGTTTGGATAGGACCGCGCATTGCAGCGTATCTATGTGGAGATATGATCTTGCGGGTTAGATTCGTGTGTTCTATTATATGAGGTGAGACGGGCTCTCAGCCTTGTGTTGTGGTGGTACTGGTGAGCTTGAGTTACAGCTCTTTCATTTGAGTCATTTCCATGATTTGAGCATGTTCAGATTGTTGCTTATTGGTGCGCGTATTATGCTAGTTGTGGCTTAGGCCTCTATTGATGTGTTGTGTCGCCAGAGTGGTGTGTTGGACTAGAGGAGATCGTTGGGATCATTAATGAATACGAACAGATTCGATTTCAGCTTGTTTGATGGATAAATATCGAGGTTCGGCTCAGAAATTTGCTATGGTCCTTGCCAAAGGAGAAGTAGCCTTATGGATGGTTGATCTGGGAAATGGTTATGGCTTATTGCGTGTTTCATTATCATTGGCAGTATATGAAAGTGTTGGAATGAGACTTTAGTTGATAAGAGGTTTTCTACTGGTATTCGGTTGTTGCGTACAGCTGCTGTGAATGGAAGTTATCGCTACATGTGTTTGAGTTATGTGGTATGTCATATAATTGCACCTGATGTTGCAGGTATGGGTTAATACAGCTTGTTCTGACTTTCAAAGTATAGATGTGAGATTCTGATCTTATAGATGATTTCAAAAGTGGATTTGTGGTTCTATGTTTTATGTGCTAGGTTGGATTGTGAAAGTTCAGTTACATTGTGTTATCGGACCTATATGAGATAGGGTGACGTGGGATCACCCCCCGGGTATATGCATGGTAAGGTTATTCAGAGATTGGTTGGCTTTTGAAACAACTCTGGACACGTTCGAGGGTGAACGTATGTTTATGTGGGGGAGGATGTAACGACCCGACCGGTCGTTTTGAGCTTTTGACTTTGATCGCCAGTTCTCGGGCATGATTTGCCCCGTGTGGTGTATTATGACATGTAAATCGTTGGTTTTGGTTTCAGGATTAATCAAAATGAATTTGGAAGAACAATTCTCAGTTTAAAGCTTAAAATTTGAAAGGTTTGACCAAGATTTGACTTGTTTGTATATGATCTTGGATCGAAATTTTTATGATTTGGTTAGCTCCGTTAGGTGATTTGGGACTTAGGAGCGTGATCGGAATGCACTTTGGAAGTCCGTGGAAGGTTTAGGCTCGAATTGGCGAAATTGAGATTTTGACATTCTCCGGTTGATAGGCGAGATTTTGATATAGGGGTCAGAATAGAATTCCGGAAGTTTCAGTAGCTTCGTTGTATCATTTATGACGTGTCTGCAAAATTTCAGGTCATTCGGACGTGGTTTGGTTGGGTTTTTGATCAAAAATGGAATTTGGAAGTTCTTGAAATTCTTAGGCTTGAATCCGATGCAAATTTGGTGTTTTAATGTTGTTTTGAGCGTTCCGAAGGTTGGAACAAGTTTGAATAATATTATGGGATATGTTGGCGTGTTTGGTTGAGGTCCTGAGGGCCTCGGGTGTGTTTCGGGGTGGTTTCGGATCATTTCGGGCTGTTTTGCAATAGCTGAAGCTGGTATCCGGTATTGTTCTTCGCGTCCTCGTGTGTACCCTCGCGTTCGCGAAGAAGGATTTGGCTTCTGGGATTTTGTTCTTCGCGTTCGCGAAGAGTGCCACGCGTTCGCGAAGAAGAAGAAATTCTGTTGCGCAGGTCTTACTTCGGAGGCTCGTATCTCTCAATCTACAATGAATATTGAGATGATTCAAAAACAAAAGTTGTAGGCCTTTGAATCTAGTTTACAGAAACACATTATAATAGGTATTTGGACATCTGCAGCAAAAGTTATTGCCATTAAAGTCCGAGAAGAGTTTGAAAAATGATTTTTGGAAATTTTGTTCTTCGCGAACGCGGGAGGAGGACCGCGAACGCGAAGAACAAATCCCTGGGCAGCAGAATAAAGTCCAAACTCGTCTCACTCTTCCATTTTTGGACCAAGGGAGCTCGGGTGAGGCGATTTCGAGAGATTTTCAAGAAAAACATCGGGGTAAGTGTTCTTAACTCAATTTTGGTTAGATTACCCAAATCCATTGTTATTTTTAACATGTTGTGAGTTTTAATTTTGTAAAGAAATAAACAAAACAAATAAATAAAAAGGAAAAAAAAAGAAAAGAAAAGGATTTTAATAAAAGAAAGTGATTAATTGAATTAAAACAAGAGAAGAGTAAATCAGGCCATCAGTCTTGGGCCAAAATCGAGTCCAGAACCTCTCAAACCCACCTCAAATCCGTTAACCCAACCCAAGACCCTGTCTAAACCGGTCCAGCCCCCCCATATGCAAAACGACACCGTTTTGGCCCAGGTGAATCCATGCCGTCCATCG
>NW_017673819.1:36629-38510 GCF_001879085.1 Nicotiana attenuata
TTTAGTTTTCAAATATTTTTTTTCCTTTTTCTTGCATTTGTTAATGTTTATGTATTATGTTTCCTTTTGTAATTCTGCATTTGTAATGGTTCTCTTTTGGTATGAAATGAAGTTTGTTACCATTCTCTTCACTCTCATACAACATTTAAATTCTGCATTTGTAAAGGTGCACATGCACAGACAATCACAATAACAACTTGAAATCTCTTATAGATAGACAAGATAGACAAGAAGAACATTGCCATTAATTGAGTAGCAAATTTACATTGTTTCAAGATTTAAGCCCAATAAAACATTGCTATTAGACAAGTAAATGTATGATCCGAAAACCTGTACCACTATCATAACATTTACTTGTCTAAAACCCTAGAACATAAACAAACATCATGTACTCGAATAGTCATGCAAAAAAAGAATTTTAATGTATATTACATTCATCATTTCTTGCTACACTACTCCCCCTTGCCCCTCCCCTTGCCTCTTCTAGCTTTGAGTTTGCCAATCTTTTTCTCTTTCACACCCAACAATTGAGCTGTTGTCATTGTTTCCTTCCCCTTCCAGGTAGTTTTCTTTGGGGAGTATGGCAGTTTTGTTGGTTGTGAGCTACCAGTGTGATCACCTGTGAATGATATCTTCCTAGTGCTAGAATTTTATTAATTCCTACGCTGAAGTCTAGTCTTAATATCAGACACAACCTTAGGCCTTAAGACTGGGTCAGCTTCTGCACCAAAGTGTGCTTGAATAAGCCTTCTTCTGGTCTGAATACTTTGAGTGTTGGAGTGCTGAGTTGGCATTTGAGTGTCCTGACTGGATTGCTGACTTGGCTGCTGAGTGTCATGACTGGATGGATGAGTTGGCTGCTGAGTGGTCTGACTGGATTGCTGATTTGGCTGCTGAGTGTCATGACTGGATGGTTGAGTTGGCTGCTGAGTGTTCTGACTGGATTGTTGGTCTTGTACTTTAAAACCTGGAGTAGGGACCATAAAAAATTCTGATTCTTGGTCTTTATTTGTCTGAGTGTGGTCTTGCACTTTCTTTTACTGTAATTATAATCAAATATATATGTTATCTTGTGAGTAAAAAAAATAGATTGTGAGTAAAAAAATAGACAACTTCTTTTATTATGATTTGGCTGGCCACAAAAACTGCAAGTCATCTGAAGACCCTTCCTAGATGTTGACCATTGTCCTTGACTTTTCCTAGCTTCATCCTTCTCTCTTGACCTTTTCAGTTTAGGTCTACCAACCATCTTTCCTAGTAGTGGTGGATCCATGGCTTGGTGTGGCTCAACTTTCCAGAATCGTCCACCTCTAACAGGCTGCAGTTTGTGTTGATACACCAACTGCCTGGCTTGTTTGGAATACCACCAGTGAATCCCAAGTGTTGGGTCTTGTTTCTTATATAAGAATGCCCTGATAGCATGAGCACAAGGGATTCCAAACAAGTCCCAAAGCCTGCATGTGCACCTTTGTTGCTCCAAAATTACTGTGTGTCTGTCTTCACCTTCACTTATTTCAAAACCCCTTTCTCCATTAAAATTTTCCTTGCACTTTGAAGCCATATCTCTATAATCATTGTATAACTCCATTGCATATGGGCTGTATTCACCTCTCCAACTGTTTACTTCTTCTGCTCTATCCTTTAGTTGATTCATCACCTTCAATAGTTAATCAGTAACATAGTAAATCAGTAGTTAATCAACAGTATGAAATCAGTAGTTAATCAACAGTATTAAATCAGTAAACAAGCAGTTAATCACCTTCACTCTTATATCCTCAAGCATCTTCACTATTGGCTTATGTCTAGCTTCAAGAATCCAAGAGTTGAAGGACTCTGTAAAGTTGTTGTCCACCATTGGATTCTTACATTGGGTATCAAAGT
>NW_017673819.1:39012-42362 GCF_001879085.1 Nicotiana attenuata
ACACAATGGAATTGGTTCTTCTATCTTGTCCAAGTAGCTTCAGGAATGCACACTTGAATCTCACATAAATTGCTTGCAAAATTGCCTCGCTCTTTTGCTCTCAATTTAGTTTAACTTTTGCGTTTGTGCAATACCTGTGAAAGAGAACAATCACTGTTATTTAATGAGTTAGTAATTAGAGTTTGATTGAAACTCAATTGCTGATCTTCCATCTAATTGAGTCCTTGAACAACACAAACTCCAACCCTATCCTTTATCCGGATTGTGTCCTCTTCTCATAAGGAGACTTTCTCTCCTCATCCAACATGCAACCTTTTCAATCAGTTCAGGAGATATTGTTGCTTGATTACTGAGACTTATCTCCTTCACGTGTATCTCACATGTATAGGTTGATAAATATTGTGCCTCACATGATGGACCTGGTCCATTACTGAGTTCATTTATCATTCTTCAAAACTTCACCTGAACTTGGGCCAACACCACTATTACCGTTACTAGGGGTGTACAAAGGAAACCGACGAACCGCACCAAATAGATAATCCGAGTCAAACCGAGAAAAAAAAACTGACTATGGTTTGGTTTGATTTGGTTTGGTGTTAGAAAAAAAACCCGACCATAATTGGCTTGGTTTGGTTTTAATTTAAAAAAGTCAAACTGAAACCAAACCAACCCGACATTACATGTATACAAGTTTTAAAAATAGTCATAAAAATAATTATTGTAATGTTATTTATAAATATAATTTAAACTCTTTAGTAGTTCTCTCTTTTAATGTATTATTTCAAGCTTGGAGTTAGAACTTTGAATGGTCAACTATGTTTTATAGCCCATAAAATCCAGTAACTCAAATAAAGCCCAAAGCAAAATCAAATTAAGTAGGCGTTTGGACATAAGAATTGTAAAATTCGAAAAAATGGTGAAAAAAAATTTCAAGTGAAAATGGTATTTCAAATTTAGAGTTGTGTTTGGACATAAATTTCAGTTTGGGTTGTTTTTGAAGTTTTGTGAGTGATTTGAGTGAAAATTTTGAAAAATAGCTTTTTGTAGTTTTTCAACTTTTTTGAAAAAATCTTCCATCAAATTTTATGTCCAAACGGGCACTAATACTAATGCTAACAAAAAATTCAATTCAATACAAGAAATGACAATAGTATTGTATTTTTTTAAAGTTTTGCATTGATTTAGATAGTGAAAATGCATAACTCACTTTTTATATTATTTAGTCATGTAATTAATACTTAGTGCTTATTAGTCGTGCTTATTTATTTTAACATGACTTAGTACTCTTAGATTATGTTTATTTTTATTATGGCTCATTAATAAGCAATATTTATCTTATACGATTTATTGAGTATTTTAGTATAATCATGACTCATCTCACATTATTTTGTCTTCTGTAACATCTTTTATATATATATATATATATATATATATATATATATATATCCATCTCTAATGGCTTTTGCTTTTCTTTTACTTTGTTCTTCCAGTTATATATTCTTTCATTCTTTAGTCTATACTTAAAATAAGCAAATGATGTGTTTGGGAAAGTGAAAAATTTGCTACATTTGTACCCAACGTAACCTATCTGGGAGGAAGCATTGATAATAGAAGTATTTCAAAATTCTAATTTCAAATGTCAAAGAAGAATCCTAATACTTAATGGAACGAGACTTCTAGCACTTTTGTGATTCGTAAACGACTTCGACGCTTTCTTTTTGTACGAACAAACATGATAGATTTACAAAATTTGTTGTTGCCACAAAGTTTTCCTGCTTATATTATAGCTCCTTATCTTCCATACATGACATAGAGGGAATTAATGGTATATGTTGATGCTTGAGATACTATTACAAGATGGAGAATATATACTTTTACTGGAATGTTGAGTATAGGTAAAGCAGATTGCATTATTGCAGCATAATGTTTGCACGCGTTATTCTGAAAGTATTTGCCTTCTCTTCAGACAACTAAAATAATATGTGATGATGATTGCAACATTTAGAAAAGTATGTTTCATTTCTTCCGCTGCATGCTACGTCTTAAATTTGTCTGATTCTTAATGTGTTCAAGTAACTGCATTCACTAAAATATGGTTCCAAGTACTTCTGTTGTCCGCTTTTTCTTTCTCCATGCTTTTCTGTTCTTGCGTGCTTTGAGTTATTTATAGCTTCTGTACTATAGGTGTTTGACTATGGTTATGTATCTTTCGCCAACCAGTTTTATGGAATGTTGCATTGTCTATGAAGACAACTTTCCTCAAATATCGGTATTTACGCTTTAGTTATTTCACTAACGGAAAAAGGGCCAAAAGTATCCCTATCGTATGGTAAATGGTTTATAAAAGCCCCCATCCATCTATTCGTCTGAAAATATATAGGATGTTATTTCTAATTTCAAATTTACCCCCGCGACTAACGGAATTCCATGTGTGCATCTCATTAACTGATGTGGCCATTTTTCATTTGTCCACGTGGATCAGTGGGACTAACATTATATTTGGGTATTTTTTTTACCCATTAAACCGATCCGACCCATTTATTTTACCTATGGGTCAGTCTTTTAACCCTAAACCCACATTTTTTACTCGTCTTCTTCCCCAGTTTAGAACATAGGTCATCAGTTCCCCTATTCTCCTTTCTTCTTCCCCAAAATTTCTCTTTTACAACTAATTAAATCCTGTCTTTTTCCTTCGAAATGTCTGAAAATTCTGTGTCTTCTGGTTTGTCGCGTCTTTGTGGTTGTGGTTTAACTGCAAATCATTTTGTGGCTGAGACTCAATTGAACGGTGGTCGTCGATTCTACAAATGCCCTCATTTTGACGAGGCCTCTTCATGTGGTTTGTGGGAATGGCGGGATGAAGAGATGCCACCACATGTGACGATGCTAATCCATAACTTGAATACTTCACTGAAGTCAGTGGAAGTTAAAAGAAATTATCTGAAGAAGATGGTGGCTAACTTGGAAGTTGTTGTTTCTGCTGAAAGATTGAAAATGGAGAAAATAATAGAAGAGGTCGAGGGAATTAATTCAACAAAATTACAGAAGGTTGCTAGGATGGAGGCTCAACTACAAAATATGAAGTTATTTATTGTGTTTTCTTGGATTGTCTTTGTGTTAGTACTAGTTTTCAAGATGATGTAGTGTAGCTATGTTATGGTGTAGTTATGTTATGATGCAGAAGTTTGAAGTTTATGTATTATGTTTTGATGAAGTTTGAAGTTAAACCACAAAATTGAAATATGAAATTTGCAGATGTTTATGTATTAGTTTCTATTTTTTTTCCTTTTTCTGCATTTGTAATGTTTATGTATTATGTTTCCTTTTGTAATTCTGCATTTGTAATGGTT
>NW_017673819.1:51450-118770 GCF_001879085.1 Nicotiana attenuata
TTGGGAAAGAGATTATGAGCTTCTTGAAGATAAGGCTGCGGTTGATGTAAGCTGGGCTTTTCTGAACTCCCGTCGTGATGCCTTAGTTGAAGCCAACCAAAAACTTTAATCTGGAGTCAGAGTTAGCTAAGGTGATGGAAACTATTGAAAAAGCTCAACAACCATTGGACTTCCCTTCTCCCGCGATTGAAGTTTCCGAAGCTGAAGCTACCGGAGTTGATGTTCCCATGACCGCTGGAATTGCCTCGGGTGATGCACCCTCTTCAAGCTCAATCGTGCCCCTTACTGCAAGTCAAGTTGAAACTTCATCTATTGATACTCCAATGGTTGGAAATAAACCCACTTCCATTGGTGATGCTATTCCAGTTGAGCACGCTGATGATCCTCCTTCAATATAAGACTTGTACCGGGCGTCGGAACCAAAATACGAGCCCGATACCATAGTCTTCTGATCAAATTTCCTTTTCATTTTTCTTAATTAATTTCAGAAAGCAATTTCACACAAAAATTCATTTCTCGGGCTTGGGACCTCGGAATTCGATTCCGGGCATACGCCCAAGTCTCATATTTTTCTACGGACCCTCCGGGACCATCAAATCAAGGGTCCGGGTCCGTTTACCCAAAATGTTGACCAAAGTCAACTTTAACCATATTAATATCAAAATTCATCAATTTTTACACAGAATTCATATTTAAGCTTTCTGGCAACGTGCCCGGACTGCGCACACAAATCGAGGCGACTAAAAATGAGGTTTTCAAGACCTCGGAAGCATAGAATGAATAAGAAAACAAGTGATGACCCTTTGGGTCGTCACATTCTCCACCTCTAAAACAACCGTTCGTCCTCGAATGGACAAAAGAAAGAAGTACCTGAGTCGCGAAATGGGTGGGGATAACGGCTCCGCATATATCAGACTCGGACTCCCAGGTCGATGCCTCAGGAGGCTGACCTCTCCACTGAACAGTGCTACCGGCTCCTCCTTATAAGACAGATCCTTGTCCAACTGGACAGTGCTGAAATCTAACACGTGGGCTGGATCACCGTGATACCTCCGAAGCATGGACACATGAAACACTGGATGCAAGGTTGACAAGCTAGGTGGCAAGGCAAGTCTATAAGCCACCTCTCCCACATGATCGAGAATCTCAAATGGACCAATGAACCTAGGGCTAAGCTTGCCCTTCTTCTCAAATCTCATCACGCTCTTCATAGGCGATACTCGGAGCAAGACCCGCTCACCAACCATGAAATCTACATCCCGGACCTTACGATCTGCATAACTCTTTTGTCGCGACTGAGCCGAACGAAGCCTGTCCTGAATGATCTTGACCTTATCCAAGGCCTCCTGAACTAAATCTGTACCCAATAATCGAGCCTCTCCCGGCTCAAACCATCCAACTGGGGACCGACATCGCCTACCATACAACGCCTCATATGGGGCCATCTGAATGCTGGACTAGTAGCTGTTGTTGTAGGCGAACTCTACTAAAGGCAAAAACTGATCCCACGAACCTCCAAAGTCGATAACACAAGCCCGGAGCATATCCTCCAAAATCTGAATAGTCCGCTCGGACTGACCGTCCGTCTGAGGATGGAACGCTGTGCTCAACTCAACCCGTGTGCCCAACTCTCGCTGAACTGCACCCCAGAAACGCGAGGTAAACTGCGTACCCCGGTCCGAAATGATAGATACTGGCACACCATGGAGACGAACAATCTCCCGGATATAAATCTCAGCTAACCTCTCGGATGAATAGGAGACTGCCACAGGAATGAAATGTGCTGACTTGGTCAGCCTATCAACAATAACCCATATCACATCGAACTTCTTCCGAGTCAACGGAAGTCCGGTAACGAAATCCATGGTAATCCTCTCCCACTTCCACTCGGGAAGCTTAATCCTCTGAAATAAACCACCAGGCCTCTAATGCTCATACTTAACCTGCTGACAGTTCAAACATCGAGCCACATATGTAACAATATCTTTCTTCATCCTGCGCCACCAATAATGCTGCCGCAAGTCCTGATACATCTTCGCGGCGCCCGGGTGAATAGAATACCGAGAACTATGGGCCTCCATTAAGATCAACTCTCGAATCCCATCGACATTGGGCACACAAGCTCGCCCCTGCAATCTCAAAACACCATCGCTATCTAAGGTCACCTTCGTGGCACCTCCACGCTGCACCGTGTCTCTCAGGACACACAAATGGGGATCATCAAACTGCCGATCACGGATACGCTCCAATAATGAGGAACAAGCGACCGTGCAAGCTAACACTCTGCTAGGATCAGAAATATCCAATCTCACAAATCGATTGGCCAAGGCCTGAATATCCAAAGCAAGCGGTCTCTGGCTGACCGGAATATAAGCTAGACTACCCATGCTGGCGGACTTCCTACTCAATGCATCGGCCACCACATTGGCTCTCCCCGGGTGATACAAAATAGTAACATCATAATCTTTCAATGACTCCAACCACCTCCTCTGCCTCAAGTTCAACTCCTTCTGCTTGAACAAGTACTGAAGACTCTTGTGATCAGTGTACACCTCACACGTTACACCATACAGGTAATGCCTCCAAATCTTCAAAGCATGAACATTGGCTGCCAACTCTAGATCATGAACTGGATAATTCTTCTCGTGGATCTTCAACTGCCTCGAAGCATAGGCAATGACTCTGCCATCCTGCATCAATACTGCACCAAGCCCAATACGGGAAGCATCACAATAAACTGTATAAGGCCCTGAACCTGTGGGCAAAACCAATATTAGTGCCGTAGTCAGAGCTGTCTTGAGCTTCTAAAAGCTCGCCTCACACTCATCTGACCATCTGAACCGGGCACCCTTCTGGGTCAGTCTGGTCATCGGGGCTATAATAGATGAAAACCCCTCCACGAATCGACGATAGTAGCCTGCTAACCCTAAGAAACTCCGAATCTCTGTAGCTGATGTTGGTCGAGGCCAGTTCTTGACTGCCTCTACCTTCTTCGGGTCCACCTGAATACCCTCTGCTGATACAACGTGACCCAGAAATGCTACTGAACTCAGCCAGAACTCACACTTGGAGAACTTGGCATATAATTGACTATCCCTCAGAGTCTGAAGAACCACCCTAAGGTGCTGCTCATGCTCCTCCTGGCTGCGGGAGTACACCAAAATATCATCAATAAAGACTATCACGAACATGTCCAAATATGGCCTGAACACTCGGTTCATCAACTCCATGAATGTTGCTGGGGCATTGGTCAACCCAAACGACATGACCAGGAACTCATAATGCTCGTACCGAGTGCAGAATGTTGTCTTAGGGACATCGGACGCCCTAATCCTCAGCTGATGGTAGCCAGATCTCAAGTCTATCTTTGCAAACACCTTTGCACCCTGAAGCTGGTCGAACAAATCGTCAATCCTCAGCAGTGGATGCTTGTTCTTAATCGTCACTTTGTTCAATTGCCGGTAATCAATGCACATCCTCATCGAACCATCCTTTTTCTTCACAAATAACACCGGCGCACCCCAAGGAGAAACACTGGGTCTAATGAAACCCTTCTCCAGCAAATCCTGCAACTGATCCTTTAACTCTTTCAACTCTGGCGGGGCCATGCGATACGGCGGGATAGAAATGGGCTGAGTGCCCGGAGCCAGATCAATATAAAAATCAATATCCCTGTCGGGCGGCATACCCGGTAGGTCTGAAGGGAAACCTCGGGGAACTCCCGAACAATAGGAACATAATCAATAGAAGGGACCTCTGCGCTGGAATCGCGAACATACGCCAGATAAGCTAAACACCCCTTCTCGACCATGCGTCGAGCCTTCACATATGAAATAACTCTGCGGGTGGTATGCCCTCCTTTCCACTCCAAACGGGGCAAATCTGGCAACGCCAAGGTCACGGTCTTTGCGTGACAATCTAAGATGGCATGATACGGGGATAACCAATCCATCCCTAATATGACGTCGAAATCCACCATGTCTAAGAGCAATAAATCAACACGGGTCTCAAGACCCTCAAACTCTACCACACAGGAATGATGAACTCGGTCGACCACTATAAAATCACCCACCGGTGTAGATACATAAACAGGAATACCCAAAGCATCACTAGGTATAACCAGGTAGGGTGCAAAATAGGACGACACATACGAATACGTAGACCCAGGGTCAAATAGCACTGAAGCATCCCTATCACAGACCAGAATAGTACCTGTAATGACTGCATCTGAAGACTCAGCCTCTAGCCTGGCTGGAAGAGCATAACACCGGGGCTGGGCCCCACCTCCCTGAATCATATCTCTGGGACGATCGGCTGCTGGCTGGCCTCTACCTCTGGCGGTCCGAGCTCCACCTCTATGATCTCTACCTCCACCTCTATGGCCTCTACCCCCGCCTCTAGCTGGCTGGTCAGGCTGTGGATCACCTGATGCCTGTATCATAGGACGAGGACCCTGCTGCTGAGAGTTGTCAGAAGCTCGAGGGCAATACCTGGCAATGTGCCTCGTGTCGCCACACGTGAAACAAGCCCTCGGCTGCTGAGAATAACGGAGTGGTGGTGCGCTGATAGGTGCTGATGGGGAACTCTGAAGCTGCTGGTCAGAATAATGCGGCTGAGAACCACGACCCTCTGAAGTACCATGTGAGACCTGTAGGGCTGACTGAAAGGGCCTCGGAGGATGGCCTCTACCATAAGAATCCCTACCTCCAGACGAGGTACCACTGAATCTACCTGCATGACGGGGCCTCTTATTAGACCCATGACCACCTCCCCGTGCAAGAGCCATCTCAACTCTACGGGCCGCCATTGGCCGCCTCCTCGAAAGAAATACTCACTCCCGGCTCCCACAGCCATCTGGAGACGGATCGGCTGAATCAATCCATCAATAAACCTCCGCACTCTCTCTCTCTCTCTCTCGGTGGGGAGTATAAAAATAGCATGGCGTGCTAGATCAATTAATCGGGTCTCATACTGAGTGACCTTCAAAGAGCCCTGCTGGAGGCGCTCGAGTTGCTTGCGAAGAGCCTCTCGCTGAGTAACTGGGAGAAACTTCTCCAACAACAACTCTGCAAACTGGTCCCAAGTCCATGATGGCGACCCTGATGGTCTGGATAAACAATAGTCCCTCCACCAAGTCTTGGCGGATCCAGATAGACGAAAGGTGGCAAAGTCGACCCCATTGGTCTCCACAATACCCATAGTCCGAAGAACCTCATGGCAGCTATATAAGAAATCCTGGGGGTCCTCTGAAGAAGCACCGCTGAATGTTGTGGTGAAGAGCTTGGTGAACCTATCCAGTCTCCACAAAGCATCTACTGACATAGCCGCTCCATCGCCGGTCTGAGTCACAATACCCAGCTGAACTGCCACAGCTGGCTGAACCACTGGAACCTGAGCCTGGGAAGCTACCTGCTCCGGAGTACGTGTAGCAGGACTCTGAACTCCTCCTCCAGCCTGAGAAGTGGATGGTGCTATTGGAAGCAAACCCGCTCTAGTGACGCTCTCCACAAAGCCTACCAATCTAACCAAAGCGTCCTGAAGAACTGGGGTGGCTATGAACCCCTCAGGGACCTGAGCTGGGCCCACCGGAGCTACTGGGACTGGAACCTCCTCATTATAATCAACATGAGGCTCCACCTCTGGGACTGCTGCTCGGGGCTGAGCTCTGCCCCTGCCTCGGCCCCTGGCACGGCCTCGGCCTCGCCCACCACCCCTCGTAGGAACTGCTGCTGGGGGCTCGGGCTTCTGCGTGGTAGAAGAGGAAGCACGTGTTCTCGCCATCTGCGAAAGAACAGAGTAGAAAGACAATCAGTATTTGGGAAACAGAATCGCACGACAAGAAAGAACAAGAGTGAAGTTTTCCTAACTCTGCAGCCTCTGGGGGATAAATACATACGTCTCCGTACCGATCCCTCAGACTCTACCGAGTTTGTCCGTGAGTTGTGAGACCTATGTAACCTAGTGCTCTGATACCAACTTGTCACGACCCGGATTTCCCACCGTCGGGAGTCGTGATAGCGCCTACTATTAGGAGTTAGGCAAGCCAACTAATTATTAACCTTTTAGGCAACATAGACAATATTAAGGCAATGAGACATTTAATATAAAAGCGGAAATTTTAAATATAAATGAACTGAAAACAAGTGCGGGAATTGAATTTCAACTTCGACCCAAGACTGGAGTCAGTAACTCACGAACGTCTATAGAATACTAAAAATAGAGTCTGAATAAAATACAATACTGTTTGTTCCGGTACAAGGACAACAAACGAAATAAGGATAGAAGAGACTCCGGGCCATGCGGACGTCAGCAAGGCTACCTCGGGATCTGTGGACTGAAGTCAGCTCCCAAATGCTCCTACTGCTGTCCAAAAGCTGTTGCTCCGGTACTGTGATCTGTGCAAAAAGATGCACAGAGTGTAGCATCAGCACAACCGACCCCATGTGCTGGTAAATGCCTAGCCTAACCCCGGCGAAGCAGTGACGAGGCTAGACCAGGCTACCAGATAAACCTGTGCATATATATATATATACAAGTACAACAAAATAATAGCGGAAAGTAAGCAATTAAAGCTGGGAGGGGGAAACATGCTTATGGGGAAGCAGATAAAACAGAATATCAGGATTAACAAAAGAGCTACATCTGATTTCTTCTAACACAGAATAAAGGAAAACAAACCACTTTCACTTATTTCAATTTCCTCTCATTGCAGGCGTGCAACACGATCCCATTTCCTTACATCACGTGGTAGGCGTACCACACGCTCCCATTACAATAATATCACGTGGTCGGCGTGCCACACGTTCCCATGTCATAATAACTCGTGGTCGGCGTGCCACACGTTCCCATTTCATAATAACTCGTGGTCGGCGTGCCACACGATCCCATTTCATAATAACTCGTGGTCGGCGTGCCACACGATCCCATTTCATAATAACTCGTGGTCGGCGTGCCACACGATCCCATTTCTTTTAACACAATACACAACATAATCCCGGCAAGGGAGAAAGATGTTATAATAACTATCCCGGCAAGGGAGCAATGTAATACTTTAAACTATCCCGGCAAGGGAGATCCAGCTATAACCAAACTCTTTCAATTTCTACTTAAAACAATTAAATCCATACTTAGTCTCAATAATTACTGGCTCAGTGTTAAAGATTTCCAACCAATTCCTCATAAATAACAATTTCAAATTCGATAATTTAGCAAATTAGGACTCACGGTCATGCTCGACACTAGTGTATAGATACTCGTCACCATGCCTATACATCGTACTAGACAAATAGCAATTAACAAATAAGACTCTACTCCTATTCCCTCAAGCCAAAGTTAGACCAAACACTTACCTCAAATGCTCCAAACTCAACTCAAGCCTCTAGTATAGCTTTACCCCTCGAATTCACCACCAAACCGCTCGAATCTAGTCACAAATTACTTGAATGTATAAACAAATGCTAATTGAATAAATTTGGATGCATGAAAATGAATTTTCCAAAGTTTTACCCAAAATTTCCCAAAATGCCCCCGGGCCCACGTGGTCAAAACCCGAGGTTCGAACCAAAACCCGGTTACCCATTCCCCCACGAGTTCATATCTATGATTTGTTTTGAAATCGGACCTCAAATTGAGGTCCAGCTCCCCAATTTGAAGAAAACCTAGGTTCTACCCAAAATCCCCATTTTCACCCGTGAAAATCCTTGATTTTAAGATGAAAACATGTTTAATGATGTAAACGATTGAAGGGATTATGTAAAGATTGACTTACAAATGATTTGGGAAGAAAGTTTTCTTGGAAAATCGCCTATGGAGTGTTTGAGTTTGAAAGAATGAAGAAATGGATTGAAAATTCGTCTAAGTATAAAAAAATGCAGGCCTCAGATATGGGAATTGCGAAACTGGGTTCGCAATTGCAAACCCAGCAGGCTTGGGAATTGCGAAGGAATTGTTCGCATTTGCGAACTCCCCCATTTTCCCCAGGTCTCGCATTTGCGACCTCAGGCGTCGCTTTTGCGGACAGGAACACTTCGCATTTGCGAAGGAAAATATCGCAATTGCGAGACTGTCAGACCTGGGCCATTCTTCGCTTTTGCGATGGGCCTTTCGCATTTGCGAGTACCGCTTTTGTGAACCAGGCTTCGCAAATGCGAAGCCTGCAGGTCTGAAGTGCATCAGCTGGTTTTCCAAAGGTTCAAATGCACTCGCAGTCTATCCAAAACTCTCCCGAGCCCTCGGGGCTCCAAACCAAACATACACACAACCTCAAAAACATCTTACGGACTTACTCGAGCGATCAAATCGCCAAAATAACATCATTTACATCAAGTTAAGTCTCAAAATCCATATTTCCTTCCAAAATTTTCATAGAACATAAATTTTCCATTTCAAGTCCGAAACACGTCAAATGACGTCCGTTTCCAACCAAACTTTACAAAAAGTGCTTAAATCACATATAAGACTTGTACCGGGCGTCGGAACCAAAATACGAGCCCGATAACATAGTCTTCTGATCAAATTTCCTTTCCATTTTCCTTAATTAATTTCAGAAAGCAATTTCACACAAAAATTCATTTCTCGGGCTTGGGACCTCGGAATTCGATTCCGGGCATACGCCCAAGTCCCATATTTTTTTACGGACCCTCCGGGACCGTCAAATCACGGGTCCGGGTCGGTTTACCCAAAATGTTGACCAAAGTCAACTTTAACCATATTAATATCAAAATTCATCAATTTTTACACAGAATTCATATTTAAGCTTTCCGGCAACGCGCCCGGACTGCGCACGCAAATCGAGGCAACTAAAAATGAGGTTTTCAAGGCCTCGAAAGCACAGAATGAATAAGAAAACAAGTGATGACCCTTTGGGTCGTCACATTGACACCAGTCAAATAATTGATTCGACAACAACCAGTGCATTTTAATCAATTTTAAAGTTTCACGCTTAAACATGGAATTTACTGCTGATATAGAGGAAGAAGGGAATTAACTATTCAATTCTTGCCTATTACCACTGTAGGATAGTTGACAATAGGGAAATTAACATACCTGAGTTCAAGAATTAGTGATTGGTAAAGAATCCTAGAATTTTATTTTGCTGTCTGCGTAAAGAACAATCTTCTGTTTCTTGTGCGTATAACTGTGTGCTTCTTTCTTTGGACGTTTTGTTTTACGTCACTGCTTTAAGGCGTTAAGTCAGCCCTTTTCTTCAATAGCCCCTTTATGGGCTTTAGTCCCTTTTCCTTTTCTTTTTATTTTTTATTTTTTTTAACTTAATTAATAATTAATGATACCCATCTTTAATAATTAGAAATATTAAAATTATTAATATTTCCCTAATTGTATATTCAATTATTTATAAATAGAAAAGTAACTCTAAAATCAATCACATAGGTTTAAATCCGTAATAGAAGTATATTTTTAAGATAAAAAAATTAAATTCTATACTTAGCATATCTTGAAACTTTTATAAATTTGAGGAGTGTTACAATCTTCCCTACTTAAAAACATTCGTCCTCGAATGTTACTAGGGCCTTATTCTTAAGCTAACCATCATTCGTTAAGTGCTTGAACCTCTTAAATTTTCTTAGCACTACTCATTCTTCCAAGGGACTCAAAATTTTGGCTAACTCCCTAAATTTTCAAAAATTTCGGCAGAGTTTCCCTTGTAAATTGGACTATCCAAAAAAATATCACTGTCACAAATACCACAACTACACCAACAACAACCAAATATACCATAACAGGGCGTTCATAGGCACCATACGCAGCTCATAAATTAATCACTCACACTCCGGCAAGGAGGTACCACAATTACTAACAAGAATCTAAAGCACAACAACTCTAGCACAAGTAAATCACAGAGCAACAACCAAAACCCCAGAATATTGAACTAAAACAACCTTTTAATAGTAGAAATAGTGAACTAACAAAACAGGGAACTATTTTCTGTTTCTACATCCACTTGGAGACTCAGAAAAGGAAAGAAAATCAGTGTGAAATGAAGACCTTTTCTCAGAATTCCTTGCTTTTTCAAAGATGCATTTTGGTTGCCTATGCTGATGAGAAATGTGTTGTGAGTGAGTGAGGGTCTGTTCTTTATATAGAATGCACGAAGATAAGCATAATAGAAAATATTCTCTCCTAAAAAATCAGAAAATGTCAGATAGTACAACATCTTTTGACAGTCCTGGCACAACTGTCCTTTTTACCAATTTCAGCATCTTTTTATTGCTAAAAATGGACAGTTGTCCAATACTAGAAGTTTCTGATATTTTTTACCAAAAATTCCCCCATTTTACTCCCCAATTGACAACCTTTAAGTTCTTGTTATTACCCTTCTACCCTCCTAATTTCTAACTGCATTCAAACCTCTAAAACTCAAATAATTAAGGCAAAAATCAGAGATAAAGCAAAACAGAAACAATCCATTAATTAAAACCTAACTAGTCTACTGAGTTGACTAAAGCTGATTTAATTAGCCTAAACACATGTAATTAAATTAAACAATGCAGTTAACTAAATAAACCTATTTTTACTGAAATTAAACGAATCAAATACCAAACCAATCAAGATTAACACATAAAGGACAATTCAAAACTAGAAAAAGAAACAAAGAGATATGAGGAGAAAGGTATACTGATTTTGGCCGAGAACGCGACGACGAAGTTTGGTCGGTTAGTGGTGAGTTGGTAAAATTTTGACGACTTCGAAATGAGCTGAGACTAACGTCAATCGATTGCTCTTAATAAGAGAAATCGATTAACGTAAGTTTCAGGCCAAAACGAGCCAGTATTGCCCATGAAATCAAAAGAAGGAAAGATTGGGTTTTTTCTAGATTTTTAGATCTGAAATTGGAGAATATGGGTGGGGATTTTGAAGAAACTTATGGTAGATATGGGATAAGGAGATTACGGTGGTTGTCTAGTGTGAATTTGGGTGGGATTTGAGGTGGTCCACCGCCGTGAGGTGATTTTTGGGCCGCGGAGGACGGCAGAGACGGCTAGGGTTCTAAGGAATTTGGGGGCGCTAGGTTTAGTTTGGTGAGGGAGATGAGAGAAATGAGACGTCTTTAGGGTTTAGGGGATCCGTTCGGATAGTTATAAGGGGGGGGGGGGGGAAGATCAAAATGATCCAACGGCTGGGATTAGGGGAAGGGGCTAAAACGGTGTCGTTTCGATTAATGAGGGTTGGATCGGATTTGGACCGAGTTTGGGCTGGACTAGGCATGGGTTGATTGGGATACTTGGGCCATTAGAGATTGGCCCAGACCAAATATTTGCTCATTTCCTTTTATTTGTTTCTTCCTTTTTCTTTTTAGAAAAAATAATTTTAAACCTAATCAAATTAATTAAAATCCTAAATAAACTACTAAAATCCTAATTTATATTCTAAATTAATCTATTTTATAAAATTATCATTACCTATTTTCACTAATTTTAACACTAATTAATTAAAACTTAAAGATGTAATTTTTTTTAATGATTTTTGTTTAATGAATGCAATTAAATTCTAAATGCAATTAAAATCTAAGATGCTATGTAATGATGATTTGAATATTTTTTGATATTTTTCTATGATTTTAGAAGTATTAAATGTGCACAAAAAATGCAAACAATTAACTAAAAAATCCTAAAAAAATTCTATAAAACTAAAAATAATTTAGAAAACCCTATTTTAATTTTTTGTAGGAGTATTTCTAGTCGGGCAAAAATCACGTGCTCACAAATACGACTGAGTATATGAATGCAATTAAAAAATTAACTCAACGGTAAGGAACGAACACTGTGGGTCCCAACAGTAGCAACATATAGCCTAAACATGATTTCTAGCATAAATTACAGCTCAACTGTTCTAATACATGGAGTATGGTGAAAGTGTTCAATTAAGGTAGCTATACAGTTCCATGAAATCGACTAATTCACAATTTACATGGTGCACGCTCACACGCCTGTCACCTAGCATGCATGTAACCTCAACATCAATCGTATAACACAAAATTTGGGGTTTCATACCCGCAGAACCAAGTTTTAAAAGTGTTACTTACCTCAAACTGTGTGAAACTCTACTCCGACAAGCCTTTACCTCGCGAAACGGCCTCCAAATACCTCGAATGTAGCCACAAATAGTTCGATACAATCAACACGAGCTAAAAGAATCAATTTCACAAGAAATTACTAAGCTTTTAATTAAAAGTCAAACAGTCGAATCAAAAGTTGGCCACTAGGCCCACGTCTCGAAATCGGGTAAAAGTCAAAAAATCCGAACACTCATTCGACAATGAGTCCACCCATAGCAAAATTACTCAAATCCGATACCAAAATCTCGATCAAAACATCAAAATTTGGCCTAAGAACTTTCCTTCATTTTCCCTAATTTTCCACCCCAAATCACTAATTTAATGATGAAATCAAAGACATAATCATGAAAATTAACCAAAATTAGATAAGATTCACTTGCCCAATCACCCATTTGAAAATCTCTCCAAAAATCACCTCCCACCGAGCTCCCAAAATCAATTTATGTATTATGAACTCAAACCCTCATTTTTGAAATTTATCACTGCTACCCACTTATTAGCTTTCGCGATCGCAGAACAACAATGGCGATCGCGTAGAACAATCTGCCCAGCTCACAAAATCCTCTTTCGCAATCGCGTGAGCCCAGACGCGAATGCGGAGAACCACCTTCCCAAGGTTGTGCGGTTGCAATCCACCACATGCGAACACAACAGCAGCAACAACAACAACAACAACAATAACAACAACCCAGTAAAATCCCACTAGTGGGGTCTGTGGAGGTTAGTGTGTACGCAAACATTACCCCTACCCCGAAGGATTAGAGAGGCTATTTCCGGAAGACCCTCGGCTCAAGAAAATAAAAGGACAAAAATGAGATAATATTAGTATCACCACAGAAATCATAGAAAAAATAGGAACAATATGAAATCTAGAAGAAAGATGAAAAGCAAAAGCGGAATCTAATCAAAAGGTCCTGCATTGAAAAGCGAAATAGTAAGACACAACATTGCCACTAACTATCTTAGACAAAAAACTCTACCAGACTAGTCTTACAAAGGTGCGAAGTAAGGCAAGACTCAACTACCTCCTAACCTACAACCCTAATACTCGGCCTCCACATCTTCCTATCAAGTGTCATGTCCTAGGAAATTCGAAGCCTCGCCATATCCTGCCTTATCACCTCACCCCAATATTTCTTAGGTCACCCTCTACCTCTTCTCGTGCCCTCCACAACTAGCCGTTCACACCTCCTTACCGGAGCATCTGGGCTTCTTCTCTTAACATGCCCGAACCATATTAGCCTCGATTCCCGCATCTTGGCATCAATGGGAGCTACGTGCACCTTCTCCCGAATAACATCATTACTAATCTTATCCATCCTAGTATGCCTACATATCCATCTCAACATCCTCATTTTTGCTACTTTTATCTTCTGGATATGTGAGTTCTTAACAGACCTACACGCAGCCCCATACATCATGGCCGGTCTAACCACCGCTTTGTAGAACTTTCCTTTGAGCATCGGTGGGACTCTCTTATCACACAAGACCACACGCGAACACGAAGAACACAAATACACAAATACTTTCAAAAAGGTTGGGTTCCTCTTTTGTAGCTTCTTTTCTTTTTGCCTTTTTCAATGCGGCTATGTACTGTTGTTGGAAAACTTTAGCACTGTAATTGTTTTGATTAGCTAACTCTCATTAGTCGTTTGTTAAGATGTAATAGCCTGAATATGCTTGAGCTTCGCATAAATTCTTCTTTAAAAGTCAGCTCTTGTTGAGCGAGCCTTTTTCATTTGGCTGGGAACAGCCATATCAAAAACTCACTCTTCGCAGAATTTAATTGCAATAATGAATCAACGAATATCTGTTTATGACATTATCCATGTTAATGACGATGTACCTAATTAGTGCAATTCCTTCATTTTTGTAACATTATATAAACTTAATTATCGTCAGTGAACTTCTTTTCTATTGTTTAATGTGAATGATATAATAATGTTGTGCATATATGAACGTAATTATGCATTAACCCATAAAACATTTTTCTATCGTACGTATAACCTTCTCTTTATTAGTATTACTAGTTTTAGGATACACGCGTTGCGCGTGAATTCTATATCAATGAATATAACTAAAATATCTAAAATCACGTAAATATTATTAAACTATGTGTTTGAGTTATAAATTAAAATTTTACGAAAAACACAAGCTCTTAAAAATGATGGATATTGATCTTATTTAGACAATATAATAAAGGCAAAAAGTATGTCACACAAAAGTATTCTAGTGCCATATCATAAATTTGATATATTTGTATATTTTCTTTGGTAACTCAGATAGAGTAAAATAATATGTTGATTTATACTCAAATATCAAGCAACAATATACTCATCTTGACCTTAAAAAATAAGTCTATTTCCTCAGGTACCTAATATAGTTATATAAATTTCATGTTATTACTATTGGAACTCAAATTAAAAAATACGAAAAACAAAACGAGACTCCATATTAGTTATCGTATTAGTTATCGTATTACGAATTTAAGGGTAGTATTTAATCGAGTTAATTAATTTACATTTAGAAAAAAAATGATTGTCATAAAAATGCAGGTAGAATATTAATATCTATTATTATTATTATTTTATTCAACATGAAGTGTATCATAATGAAATATTATTGGCAAAGAGTATAAATATCTATTAACATTTCATATACATTTTGTGTGTATTTATATAGAAAATTACAATAGTGTTAAGATTTATTTCCATACGCATTTTAAGATTTTTTTGTCTTAAAAAAATTTATTGTTTACTGATTAAAAGTTATTTGTTGATAATATTTTAGTGATATGATACTTGAGTATTGATTGAATGCTAGTTTGCTTAGTTCACGAACGATGTTTAAGATATGTTATCGTTTATCAGTTAGATAACTTTTAATTATAATACTAAAATTATAATAGAATTGATATTTAGCTAAATTATTAGCATAGAAGGTAAAATTTTAAGATTTTAAATCCTAAGTATTAGAACTTTCTTCCAAAAAGCATAAGGCTTTATACTTACCGTTTGCCTAAGTATTTCATGCTACAAAATTCGGTGGAATTTGGTTGTCTTTTCTATATCTTATTTTTTTTGTTATTTTAAATAATTTAAATAAGGAAGAACTTAATTAGTAATGAGAACTTACATAGTTGTCAACATGTATTTCGTGATTAAAGGAATTGATAAAGGGGTATTAATTAATTAAAAGAAGTTTATATAAGGTAAAATTTTAATTAATTTGCTTTTAAAGTCCTATAGTCAAATAAGGAACTATTTAGCAAAAATTTAGTTAATTTTAAAGTTCTAAATATTAGGAAAAAAACCTTAAGTTAAATGACTATTTTATCTAATGTGAAACCTATTTTTAAAAGGTAAAAAAGGCGAACGGCATTTCGCTAAGGGCCTTCGTGCTGAAATTCAAAATAGTCAGATTTACAACTAGTCGTTCAAAAATAGCCCAGTTTCAAAAGTAATCAAATTTTAGCCACTTTTCATGTAAAGATACATCTGAGCGAAAACACTGTTCAAAACTCGGAAAACACGCCAGCATATTATGCTGGAGTTCCAGCATAAGTATACTTGAACTCCAGCATATTATACTGGAGTTCCAGGATAAATATGCTGGAACTACAGCATAATATGATGGAGTTCCAGCATAAGTACACTAGAACTCCAGCATAATATACTGGAGTTCGAGCAAGTATACCGGTCCAGCATAATATACTGGAGTTTGGAGCACCGGTGCTCCAGTCTCCAATATATTATACTGGAGCCAGCAAAGTATACCGGTCCAGCATAATATGCTGGAGTTCATACACAGGTGCACCGAACTCCAGTATATTATACTGGACTGGTCTCTGTTGCAGCAAAATAGTGGCTATTTTTCATTGACTTAGTAAACGCTGGCTATTTTTGAATGACCAGTCCGAAAACTGGCTATACCGTGCTATTTTTACTTTGATATAGTATAGATTACTAGTATAGGTCAGCCTGGGCTGAGCCCGGGCCCAATTATCGTACCCAAATTCAAATACTTTAGAAACTGTTTAAGACGGTGCATTTAAATAGGGGGAAGTGCACGATTGGCCACTAATAACATATGTATTTACTTTTAAGCCACCGTTTAAAATGTTTTTAGTTTTTAGCCACTGCTTTAATAAACTTTAACTGCCCGGACGAAAATACCCTTCTGCTCATGTCTTAACTTTTGTACTTAACTTCAGGACTATATGTCCTTAACTTTTGAACTTGGAACTCTAAGTTCAGGACTTCAGGACTACATGTCCTTAACTTTGAACTTGTAACTCTAAGTTCAGGACTACATGTCCTTAACTTTTGAACTTGGAACTCAAACTTCAGGACCAAGCGTCCTTAACTTTTGAACTTGTAAGTCAAAGTTAAGGATATATTGTCCTTAACTTTTGAACTTGTAACCGTAAGTTAAGGACTGCTTGTCCTTAACTTTTGAACGTGTAACTGTAAGTTAAGGACTGTCTGTCCTTAACTTTTGAACTTGAAAATCAAAGTTAAGGACCTATTGTCCTTAACTTTTGAACTTGTAACTGTAAGTTAAGGACTGCATGTCCTTAACTTTTGAACTTGTAACTATAAGTTAAGGACTGCCTGTTCTTAACTTTAGAACTTGTAACTGTAAGTTAAGGACTGCTTGTCCTTAACTTTTGAATTACAAGTTCAAAAGTTAAGGACCAAGTGTCCTTAACTTTTGAACTTACATATATTTTAAATATGTTATCCTTTTATAATAAATTCAGTTTTTTCTTCCATTTTGACTAAAAATTTATCCAATTTAAAAATCATAGCAGGTAAAAGTCAAAAGAGAGGGAGAATTAAAAAGGTGATCATGACTTAACACCTAATTCCCCCTCCATAGGATCTCAAGGCACAGTACGTATAGTAGTAGTAGCAGTAGACTCAGTAGAAACAAATATAATGAATTCTATTGCTTATATGCAGTGTTCTGAGGAGTAGGTCTTGTATTTTCCTTTGACTCAACCTTCCATTCTCCGTTAACTACCTACTCTGGCTTAGCTTTTCTGAGATCATAAAAAAGGAGTCACTTTTCAATGGTAAAGACAAAGCAAAATATACAGGAAGAAGACGATAAAGAAAAAGAAAGAAAATGAAGGTTGGGAATGGAAGAAGAATATGCAAAGAGAATAGCCCAAAAAGAGAATTTGAAAATGGCGTATCTATCCAACCTGTGATACCATTGTATTTCTGTTTGGGAAGGAAAGGGTAACAACGTCCTTTCATATTAATTTTAATAAACCAGTGGCTACTTTTGCTCAGCATTAAAAATACTGGATAAAAAGTAAATACCACTTTAAATAATGGCTACCCCATACAATTTTTACATTTAAATACCTGTATGTTTACTTGACAGTCAAAGGGAATGGTAAATCAAATTCATAGCACGTATAGAAGAACACTTCACACTTACCCAGCACAATTTATGATAATACCATGTCAGTTCACATTTTTGAATGCATATTATAGTGGTATGTTCCTAGTTTACCTAGAATAGTACTTTGGTAAATTTGATTTATTTCAGAATGTTAAGAGATTTTCTGACTTGGTACACATTGTTTATTCATTTCACTCTAAAACTTACTAATTCAAAATGTTATGTCTGCAAGGATGTCTACATTTGATCGAGCAATAAACGTAATGTCAATTTGTTAGCTTTTATCACGGAGTCTTACAAGTTGCAATTTAAAATAAGTTAATTTAATGATCTCATATAAGCACTAAATAAGATTTCAAGGAGATATTTTTTTTAATATTGGAATAATTTTTTTTTAATTTTGCTTGAATATTAAAAAAACTGCAATATTTTTTCAAGTGAAGGACATGTTCATACACAAATTTAATTTTAAAATAATTTTTTAACTTAACTCCAAAAATTACTTTCTATTTAAATCTCACATTTTAATGTTCAAATGCTCAATCCTCAATAAAATAAAGTAAAGTTAGTGGGCGTTTGGACATAAGAATTGTGAATTTTGAAAAAAAAAAAATTAAAATTCTTTTTTAAGTGAAAATGATATTTGAAATTAGAGTTGTTATTGATGGTTCCGGAGGCTCAAAACCTTTGGGTGGTTTCCATAACTTTGGTTCGGGGCGTTCAAGTAGATTTGGAGATTCACAGTCTGACGGCAATAACCGTTCAAGCCGTTTTGATGACTTGGGAGATGGAAAGGATAATCAGAGTTCAGGAAGGAACTTCATTTCAAGGCAAGTTTCGTTCGATCTCCTTTCTTGATTAATTTTAAATGGATGTGCTTAACGGTGACTTGTATACTCCACAGAAGCATCTTCCAACAAGTGTAGATACTTTAACCACTGAAAACAAAATGTTGAAAAGAAGATTAAAAAATCTGAGTCTGTAGGATGTTACGCTCGTAGCCACATAGAGTGAAGGGTTTGAACACCGTTCATTTGAAAATTATGCCTGAGTATATAGAAAATTATATTATGTATATGTAACACCCTGTACATTTGGATTACATATGAATGAGCTATCGGGATGATTATGGGTGAAAATAGTTGTTTCAAAATCAAGATGGAAAGTGAGGTGCATAAGATTTGACAAAATCGACTAAGTTTGCAGAAGGTCTGTCTTCCAGCAGGGTTTAGTGAAAATGTGTAAGGAATTTAGGAAAATTCAAAGCACGATAGTTGTAGGGCTTTGAAATAGCTTTCCAACGATATATTGTGGAGCCCAAACGGAGCTCTGTGCAAAATGTTATGCCCGTTTTACAGAATGGTGTGTAACCACCGCGTTCGGCCGCGTTTGACTGCGACCGCGGTCGTGAGGCAGTGCTCCAGCGATTCACCGCGGTCGGGACCGCGGTCCGGCCTACTGGGACGCGGTGGCCAACTTGGGAAGTCATTTTTTTAGCCCTATTTCGTCCCCCACAGCCCCAAAACTTACAAACTTGCTCTAGAAAGTAAATCTCTCAAAAATCTAACTCCTTAAGGATCCCTCCACCACCCAAGGTATGTTCTAATGGTGATTCTAAGTTAATTTCAATTTTCCAACATCTTATTAACATGGGTAAACCCTCCTTATCATTAGATATTCGATTGGGACATCATTGTTGAGAGAAGGAAGCCTAGAACTCGAATTCAAAGGGTTTGAACTTCAAAAAGGTAATGTCTTCACCCTCTAATTGATTCTAGCATTGGTTTAATGATCATAAACCCTAGTTTATGAGATATAAGTTGATGGGTTTGATAGAAAACCATGAACGATTATAGGGTTGGGGTGTTGATTGTTGATTATTGGTTAAGGGTGTGGTTTACCTTATGGGTGATGAAGAATAATGTTGATTATAATCGTTTGAGACTTTCGAATTTAACTAGGAACAAGAGAATGGGTTGTTGGGTATAGAGACACCATTATTAAGGACTATGAAGCTTTATTCTCACCAAGTGTTTAATAAGATGCTTAAGTGACCAAAACATGAGCATCATAGCTAATATGGAATCCCTTTGACTTGTATTGCTATAGATTAAAGTTGAAAGGGGTTGACAAACGTTGTGTTACGCTCAAGAGCAGGAAGTTAAGGTATGTGAGGCTAACTCTCTATGTTTGTGAATGTTAATGATTCTCCCTACACTACGTTTCTTTTACGACGTTACTAATTGCCTCAGAAATATAATTTAGCCTAGTTCCTTGAATAGTTGCAGAACTTCTATTCTCTAGCTTCATAACTCATTCACCACTTTCATTTTGAACGTTGTGAGCTCAGTGCGTATTCAATATAGACTTGGGTTTGATGCCCCGAGACTTAGAAAAGATTACTCAGTATGCCATAAACAGTTGAAGTTTCAGTGTTCATAATCAGTTCAAGAATACATGTCTCAGTCTAGTCCCATTCAGTGTTCCGGTATTATGTAACTCAGTGTGATCCAGTATTCAAGTATTATGTAACTCAGTGTGATCCAGCATTCCAGTATCATGTAACTCAGTTTGATTCAATATTTCATTATCATGTATTGCAATTTGATTCCAGTACCTGAATGTTGAACACCTGTATTTAGGCCTGAGACCACAGTTTATGTTTTATGCATCTTTGGGCCTGAGGCCGCAGTTGTGTGCGCGCGCGCACACACACACACACACAGATATATATATATATATATATATATATATATATATATATATATATATATATATATATATATATATATATATATATATATATTGGGCCTGATGCCGCAGTTTATTTATTCAGATAAACAGGTTGTTCATCATTCAGAAGAGGGAGTATTCATATCCTTACTTCCTTTGTTCAGTTCAATTATTAGTTATCATTTCAGTTATCAGTTATCATTTCAGTCACCAGTTATCAGTTCAGTTATCAGTTATCAGTTACCAGTTATCATTTCAGTTTTAGTTTCAATAGTTATCATTTTTCAGTTATCAATTATAAATTCTCAGTTATCAGCTTGGTTTTAGTTTCAGCATTTATAATTCTTTCTTTCAGTTGCTTTACATATCAGTGCAAGTCAAATGTACTGACGTCCCTTTGCCCGGGGCCTGCATCTCACGATGCAGGTAATGATTTACAGGTTGATGATTCAGAGCGCTAGGATTCTCGTACCAGCTATTTGGTGATCCCCAGTTATTTCGGGGCATTATCATTACTACAGTCTTTAGTATTTTCAAACAGTCAGTGTTTTCAGTACAAATTAGAGGCTTCATAGACTAGAGTAACAGTTAGACAGAGTTGCAGGCTTTTCATATTAAGTTATGTTGGCTACAAATATGTTTCAGAATTGTATTAGTATTTCCGCACTTTGATTTATATCATCCAGACTTTCAGTATATCAGCATGTGTTAGTTTATCTTCCGCATTCAGTATGTTATGATACCACATGTTGATCCAGCCAGCCAGTTGGTTCGCTCGGTCACATGTAGTCAGGCACCGAGTGCCGTATTACGTCCAGGCCCAGGTTCGGGGCGTGACAAAGCTTGGTATCAGAGTACTAGGTTCAAGTGTCCTAGGGAGTCTATGAAGCCATGTGCAGTAGAGTTTCCTTTATATGTGTGTGACGGTCGCTCATATAAACGGTTAACTACCAAGACATCCAGGATTGTCTCATTTCTTTCTACTCTAGATCGTGCCATGAAGATTAAAGCAATAGTTAACCTTCTCTTCTTATCGAATTCCAAACGTATTGGATGCCCAACGCGCAGGAGAAACCTAAGGTCCTAGAGAGGATAATTGCCCATTGGGGGTATAATTATGGAGTACAGGTTGGTAAATATGAGACTTGAGAGGATGTTAAAAGTGGGATGCAATGGATAGTAGTACATATTAGAGCATAACCTTATCTGTAAGTACAAAAGCAGTTATCATGTCTTATGGTTATTAGTTTTACTCAACTACCAGTTATACAGTCCTTCAGTTAGCATGTTTATGGTTATTCAGTATGATAGTTATTAGTTATTCAGTTACCAGATCTCCAATTTTCAGTGTATCAAAATTCTTATGACTGGTGAGTATACAGTGATGCCTATGGGTACTAAAACAAAATGTAAGTAACAGTGGTTATAGCGAAATCTTTCGCATATTTTAGGTCAGGATAAGACCAAGACTCACCGGAGGGCGCAGGAAGTGATTTATCAAATAATAGTATACTTTGAAGGATGAGTTTCTGTATGGTAATCGTATGTGTTTTACCTCAGAGAACAATTTCTTTTAATTTTTGAAAATGGAGCCACAAGTTGGAGGATGATGATAGTTCAGATGTCAGACCCTAACATTGGTCACTATAGTTTTGGACAGAAAAGAGCCTAAGGGCAAAATACCTAGGAGTCAGAGACGTTTTTTATTACCAAAGATGTGATCTCGTACAACTCATGAAAATGACTAAGAGATATGATGTATGCAATGAGAACCTAGAGCAGCCAATAGTGAATTCAATGAACAATTTTAGGTTGTTCATATTTATTCAAATCAGAACTAGAAGTACCACGTTAGTAAGTTACTATAAGAAGCAGCAATTGATGCAAGATAAAAGATATGACAATTCCCCATTGGGTTATGTGACTAAAGGATTAACCCGGACGTTTATAATATGATATGATTTTTTATTATATAGAAAGTTTGGGGTTAGATATTCCAATTTTGTTTAAGACAAATGAAATTTCCCTAGGTGTGATCCATGTACATAGTTCAAAAAAGAATGATAGTGTGCGACAAAAAACAATATGGTCAGATGATGAGGGAAGTTAGGAGTAACCTTATGCTTCACTTTAGTTATTCAAAGCAGGAGAAGAAAATATGATGCTAGCAGGTGGTTAGTGAAAGGATAGTAAGTAAGTTTTGAGTAGATGCAGTGAATTAGCAATTTTAGCAGAGCTAGTAGAGGTAAGATTTGATCCACTTAGCCAGGTTATCTCTAGTGAGTGGATGGCAGTTTGAAATCCTGAACGCATGTGTTAGAACCCAAAGAGTTTAAGTTAAACCCGATATATAGTGGCAGTGGAAAAAATCAGCTAGCAGCGAGAGAGCAAACTATAGAAGAATACCCTTTAGGAATTATCGTAATGTGGTTTCTTCAGGATTGATAGTGTGAGCAGAGTTAATTTATTAAGATTGTGTATGATAGTTTTGAATACATTAGCTTCCGTTGAGTGAATAATTTAGTTTTCCTAGTAAGAAAGATTTCTCGGAAGTAAGTTGGAAGATGAGTCGTCATTGACGTATAGTGCAAAGAATTGCAGAAAATAAGGAAAGTTATTTGGATCCCAACAAAAAGAGAAGGACCCACAAGTATACAACCTTTGGTCTAAGGGGTGATGTGAAAATTTTCAGTAAGTCCAGTTAGAGATTTGAAACCCGAATAGTTAGCATGGGATACGAAAAAGAAAATCAGTTTGGTAATGAGGGAAAATTGTATAATTACCACAGGGATTATGTCTAACATGTGTAAGAAACACAAAGTGAGTAGAATGATCACCGAGCTTAGTTATTGATAATAAAGTGATCACAGAAAAGCTATAAAATCATGCCTATTTATGTGTCACGAGGGTAGTGCCATTGCACGAGACTCTAGTCTTCCGAGTGCTGGTCAAAGACTTAGCTCACAACAATTCTAGAAGTGTTTTCAGGAAGTGCTTAAGAAGATAATCAAGTGTGGGAAGTATAACTCATGATTGAGGTAGATAAGAGAACTCTAGTGAAAGAAGTTCACCATTTAGCCAAGATAGCAGTTCGACTTCGGACTCTGAAGATGACAGAGTTGTTCCCCCTTAGTAGCCGAAGAGAAGGAGAAACAGTTTGATGATCCATACGTGTTGCAGTTGAAAGAGGAGATTCACAAGTATAAGATGATGGCTTTTGAATAAGGGGGAGATGATGGTACTTTGAGGTACCAAGACAGATTGTGTGTTCCAGACATAGATGGACTTAAAGAAGGAGATCATGTTAGAAGCCCATAATATGTTCTCATGTAATTTGCTTTGGTTGGTTCAGGAGGCGTGCCCCCTGGGACTTCTCCATTAATAGATTGTAACGACCCGACCGGTCGTTTTGAGCTTTTGCACTTTGCTCGCCAGTTCTCGGGCATGACTTGCCCCGTTTAGTGTATTATGACTTGTATAAATCGTTGGTTTTGGTTTTCAGGGTGATCAGAATGAATTTGGAAGAACAGTTCTCAGTTTGAAGCTTGAAATTTGAAAGGTTTGACCAAGATTTGACTTTTTAGTATATGATCTCGGATTGGAATTTTTATAATTTGGTTGGCTCCGTTAGGTGATTTGGGACTTAGTAGCGTGATCGGAATGTGTTTTGGAGGTCCGTAGTAGATTTAGGCCTGAATTGGCGAAATTGAGTTTTGGGCGTTTTTCGGTTGATAGGTGAGATTTTGATATAGGGGTCGGAATGGAATTACGAGAGTTGCAGTAGTTCTGTTGTGTCATTTGGGATGTGTGTGCAAAATTTCATGTCATTCGGATGTGGTTTGGTTGGGTTTTTTATCAAAAGCGTAATTTAGAAGATTTTGAAATTCTTAGGCTTGAATCCGATGCGAATTTGGTGTTTTGATGTTGTTTAGAGCGTTCCGAAGGTTGGAACAAGTTTGAATGATGTTATGGGATATGTTGGCATGTTTGGTTGAGGTCCCGGTGGCCTCGAGTGAGTTTCGGGTGGTTAAACGGACTATTTCATGCTTTGGAAAAGTTGTAGATTTTTGAGCTTCAGTTGTTCACCAGAAATTTTTTGATGCGAGGATTCGAGTTTGGAAGCTCATATCTTGCAATTTATAATCAGAAACATTTCAAAACATGAATGTTGTAGCCCTTGCATTCTAGTTTCCAGAAAGTTAAACCATTCATGATTTGAACATTTTATCAGAAAGTTATGATCGATTGAAGATGGCTGGTGGAGCAGTTTCGACAGAATTTTCTGATGCATCGAGCCGACTTTAGAAGCTCATATCTCGGAATATATAAAGAGTTATATGATGTTCAACCTATCAAATGAAAGATCTTCGAGTCTAGTTTCTAAATCTTCAAACTGTTTGTCATTTGGATAATTCCACAAGGAGTTATGGGTGTTTTAACAGAAGGTGTACAGCAAGGGAAAATGGTAAGAGGATGTACAACCTGCACAGCGCAAGGTACAACTCGATGAAACCTGGGCTGATTGTTTTAAACACGAGTTTTAGCCCATTTCTTTCATTTGGCTTGGACGATTTTGGAGAGCTCAAGGAGGGATTTTCACCAAGCAACACTAGGTAAGTGATTTCTTCCTATTTTTGAGTTAAATATGTGATCTTACATGGATTTAGACATGAAAATCAGTAGAAAAAGGCGGAGTTAGGGCTTGAGATTATGAGACCTTCTAGGGATGATTTGAGGGGTCAAACAAACTCCGATTTTCGAGTTCTTTATATGTACGGACTCGTGAGATGATGAAGAACATTTTGGTATAAAGTTTGTCCAGTTCCGGGACGCGGGCCCGGGGGTCGGGTTTTGACTGATTTCGGGTTTTGTGCTTAAAATCGATATTTTTCAATTGGAATTCATTCGTTTAGCATAATTTCATAGTAAAAATCTGAACTTGGTAGATTTGGAGCACTCAGAAGTTAGTTCGAGAGGCAAGCGTGTTGCAGAGTAGCTTTTCGGGCTAGTTCGAGGTGAGTAATGATTTTAAATGCTGTTCTGAGGGTATGAAACCCCGGATTGCACAACGTCGTGCTATATTGAGGTGAAACACACACTAGATGACGAGCGTGGGGTCGTGCATCGTTGGGGATTGTGACTTAGTCCATCCCGAATGACTATTTTTCTGTATAATGGGCAGCTAATTGTTTGATATTATTATACTTTGGGCTAAATGCCATATTTGGGCTTCGTGCCAACTATTTGAACCCTTAGGGGATTGTTAATGATATTTTCCTCAATGTTTGATTTCATACTTGTGCTCGGTCATGCTATATTTTCACTGTTTTAAAAACTCAGCTATGTTATTCTGTTTTAAATACATTAATTGATATTTTCAAAGATATTTGAGCTGAGCTTCATATTTTACTGATGCCCGAGGGGCTTATGAGATTCTGACTGAGTAAGGCCGAGGGCCTGTATTGTGAGGATACTTTTGGGCCGGGCTGCACGCCGCAGCAGTGATATACTGATTATGATAATGAGTCTGAGGTCCTGAGATTATGCGCCACGAGGTGGCTTGATATTGATATGAGGCTGAGAGCCTGTTTATGATGCCACGAGATGGCTTGATATTGCGCTTGGGCCGTAAGGGGCCCCTCTAGGAGTCTGCACACCTCCAGTGAGCGTGGGTACCCATTGTGATGTGAGATATAGCCCGAGGGGCCGGTATGGTTCTGAGATATAGCCCGAGGGGTTGGTATTGCTCTGAGATATTGCCCGAGGGGCGGATTTGTTGACATTGTGCTCGAGGGGCGAACCTTTATGTACTTATCTTTCTTATTTACCTGTCATGTACCTGTTTAATTGTGTAATTGTGCCCGAGGGGCGGATCTTCTATGCTTATCTGTTCTAATTGCTTGCATTCAATTGCTTAACTATTGAAAAGCCATTTTTGAAGAAGTTTAAACTGAGCTAAGGTGCTTAAGAGAATTCACAGCTTCATTGCTTTCTTACTGGTTTTGTACTGCTTCTATACAGCATGTTGATGTACTCTTTGTGATTTCCTACCACTCAGTCTTCATTTATTTTTATTATTCACTAAGTTGGAAGTACTCGCTTTACTCCCTGCACTTTGTGTGCAGATTCAGGTATTTCTGAACCCGTGAGCGGGTATTGGTTGGTCAGAGGCAGAGTCATCGAAGTTTAGCAAGGTAGCTGCCCGACGTTCGTAGCACTGCTTTTCTCCCTCTCGATTTCATTAGACTGTATTTAGTACATTTTTTACTCTAGTTGTATTCGGACCTTAGTAGATGCTCATGACAGTGACACCCCGGTATCGGGCTGTGTTGGGTTTCTTTTTCTGCAAATTATACTGTTAACTGCTTATTTTTGAGATTTTATCATGTTTACGGCTTAATACTTATTATTTTATTGCTTAAGATTGGAATGGAAATGTGTCGGCTGGCTTTGTCTTCACGAAAGGCGCCATCACGATCGGGTCCGAGTTTAGGATCATGACATAGATGAAGGTGCAGCTGAACTCCGGCTATGAATAGTATGCATTGGTTACAAAGGTGTTGTATTTAGAGTGCAGATGATACATCTCTTTACTTCATTTGAAATCCATATAAATAGCACTTCAAATATTGTCTTAATTTTTCGTGCTATATTTTAAAATTGGACTTGAAAGGATTTCTACTCTACTATGCTCCAGAATTTACTCATTCATTATACTGGCGTAGCCTTCTATAAAAGTAGACTATCTGATAATTTCTATGTTTGACCTTATTGAAATTATTGCTAAGTCATTACAAACTTGATATATACGTCTAAGTGTTCGCACTTGCATATATGATGGTCTCTTCACTCTAGCTATTAGTTAATCGGCTTTCATCATAACCACAACAAAAAAATCTATAATTACATCTTTACATTTTTTTACAGTACCACATCAATAATTTATTAAAATCTTCAAAGGTCCTTTATGAGAAATTATTGGTAGTATTTTCTATGGGCATAAATCAAAGAGATATTACTATCAACGAGTATTTGTTCTTAATTCATTAATTGTGATTTTAAACAAAAAAAATTGTGACATGATTTAAAGTACATATATAATTATCACATATGATATTTTGTGATTTGTATGCATTCATGTTCCCAAGTTTAGTATTACCATATGTTATAAGTTGTGACGTACACTACTTTGCAAGAATATGTTGAGTGAATTTTGTGTCTTTCAATAGTGTATCCTATGTAAATTTGTTATGTATTTAATAGGTTATTCGAATTACTCAGTCACAAAATTGATAATACTTACATTTTTTACTAAGTAGAATTATTACTATACACTAACAAAAATAATAATACATAATGTCCGTGCAAGGTATTTGTTTTTTTAACTCCTTTTTAAATTATGTAATATTTCAAACAAGAATATTCACCGTAATGAAAAGTGCATAACCTAAGTTATATTATTACTATCATACAATTATTGCTTTTTGCACCTAACTATCTCAGGTTCATTAATCAAAATGATCGACAATCGAAGTAGAATTAGCAAAGCCATATTTATCTTATAACATGCTAGAAAAATATTTATCTAAAAGGGTAATAAAAATATTAGTAAATCGAATAGGGAGTAAAACCATACAAAAATCCAAAGCACGAAATATTTTTAATCAAGCCAATAATATCGGTTGAGGAATATAATATTATTTTTAATTTTTATTATATTCTTTAGTTATTTATATTGCAATTATTAATGACATCGCGTATATCCAATTAAAATTTAATTGTTTATCTTCAGTAACCATGTCTCAATGAAATAGCAGGAAAGTAAAGAGTTTTAATATTCTGGTTAATGAACAATGATCATGCTTACAAGTTACAAATGAACTCTTTATAGAATAGACGAGTCCTAAATAAGGTACACTTTTAATTATAGTAGGAAACTATATTAACATCTGATTAACCGCCGTAGCTTGATCCGTTCCGAGATTCACGCCACGATCCTCGACCAATCGCGGATATCTCGTCTTTTCAGTTATCAAGCTATCTGATGTCACTCGAATATTTGTATAAGTTTGCCAAAATGAAAATATGATATATGAAAAAAGTTGAATTACAAGGTACATTTACATATTTTTAATTCTATACTCTGGTGATGATTTGAATCATTGCTTTAATGTTATGACTCCTCCTTGTGTTGTGACTTGAATATGCACCAAAACTTCCATTTTTAGAACAACAATAAGGAAAATTCACCACTAAAATTTAACTCAACCAATCTGCCTCCAACTTTTTTTAACATCATCTAACTCCATGAAAGATGGCAGCAATCAATTTTATCATTGCATAATTCTGCCCAATTCGTCTAAAGCTAATACCTTTGACAACCAACGATTTTAATTTATACTCAAACTTGACCATTATTATGAATGAGTAGCTTTCAGTCAAATAGATTCAATATTGCAGTGTAGGAACAGTCACATAGTTACCGTTTATGATTGCATTTTAATCATTTGTTATTTCTAATTGCTTTAACTATATTATATTTCATGTTATAATTTTAAATTTGGATATTGGAGTGATTGTAAAATTTTATCACTTCAAGAAACTTTAAATAGCCCAGTTGATTTCTAAATTTGGTGGACATAGTTACAATTTATGATAATACCATGTCAGTTCACATTTTTGAATGCATATTATAGTGGTATTTTCCTAGTTTACCTAGAATACTTTGGTAAATTTGATTTATTTTAGAATGTTAAGAGATTTTCTGACTTGGTACACATTATTTATTCATTTCACTCTAAAACTTAAGAATTCAAAATGTTATTTCTGCAAGGATATCTACATTTGAGCAATAAACGTAATGTCAATTTGTTAGCTTTTATCAAGGAGTCTTACATTTTGCAATTTAAAATAAGTTAATTTAATGATCTCATATAAGCACTAAATAAGATTTCAAGGCGATATTTTTTTTAATATTGGAATAACTTTTTTTAATTTTGTTTTTATATGTTCAAATAAGTTGGTATTTTTTTTCTCCCCTAAAAAAACTACAATATTTTTTCAAGTGAAGGACATGTCCATACACAATTTTAATTTTAAAAATAATTTTTAACTTAACTTCAAAAATTACTTTCTATTCAAATCTCACATTTTAATGTTCAAATGCTCAATCCTCAATAAAATAAAGTAAAGTTAGTGGGCGTTTGGACATAAGAACTGTGAATTTTGAAAAAAAAATTAAAATTCTTTTTCAAGTGAAAATGATATTTGAAATTAGAGTTGTTATTGGAGATGAATACAATTTGGAGCTGTTTTTGAATTTTTGTGAGTGATTCGAAGCGAAAATTTTGAAGACTGTTTTTTTGAAGTTTTTAAAATTTTCGAAAAATTTCAAAATTCAATTTCAAGTGAATTTTAAAATTTTCTTGTGACGACCCAAAGGATCATCACATGTTTCCTCATTCGTTTCGTGCTTGCGAGGCCTTGAAAACCTCACTTTCAGTTGCCTCGATTTGCGTGCGCAGTCCGGGCGCGTAGCCGGAAAGCCTTTATGTTGAAACATGTGAATTCTGTGTAAAAATCGATGAATTTTGATATTAATATGATTAAAGTTGACTTTGGTCAACATTTTGAGTAAACGGACCCGGACCCGTGATTTGACGGTCCCGGAGGGTCCGTAGAAAAATATGAGACTCGGGCATATGCCCGGAGTCGAATTCCGAGGTCGAGAGCCCGAGAAATGAATTTTTCTGTGAAATTATTTTTCAGAAATTAATATGGAAATTTGAAAAGGAAATTGATTAGAACGTGTTGGTATCGGGCCCGTATTTTAGTTTCGACGCCCGGTACAGGTCTTATATGTGGTTTAAGCGCTTTCTGTGAAATTTGGTTGAAATCGGACGTCATTTGACGTGTTTCGGACCTAAATATCTAAAAATGAAAGTTTATGAAGTTTGATGAAAAAGTGATGATTTTGAGGTTTGATTCCTCGTTTTTGATGTCATGTTGGCGATTTGATCGCATGGTTAAGTTCGTAGGATGTTTTGAGTTAGTGTGTGTGTTTGGTTAGGAGCCCCGAGGGCTCAGGAGTGTTTTGGAGGTGTGTCGGAGTGTTTTAGAACTTAAAATAGTTGCAGAAGTTTTCAGTTCTGGTATGCTGCTATCCAGTGCTATGCGATCGCATAGGCCTCCCCGCGATCGCGTAGAGTTAAAATTCCAGGTACCCTGTTTGTTCAATGCGATCGCATATAGTCTCCTGCGATCGCGTAGAGCAGCCACCCTTCGTTCAATGCGATCGCATTACTTCCTCGCGATCGCATAGTATAAAAGCCAAAAAATCCGGAATGGGGTCTGTTTCTTATATGCGTTCGCAGTAGTCTTCATGCGATCGCAGTAGTCAAATTTCCTGACCCTATGCGATCGCAAGCCTTCTTCCGCGACCGCATAGGGCATTTTTGCCCAGTGATTTTAAATACCCCAAAACAGAACAGTGACGGGATTTAGTCCATATTTCACACGAGTCCTTCTTCTCCACAGCTCTTGAGCGAATTTTTGAGCATTTCTTCACCAAAGCTTCTTGGGTAAGTAAATTCCCACTCATTTCCTTCATCTTCCTTCATTAATTAATGAGTTTCTAAACCTAAATCATGTAATCTAGGGTTGAAATTGGGGGGAAAGGGTAGAGTTAGGGCTTTTCAATTTTCTTTGATTTAGACCTCGTTTTGGGGTCGAATTTGAAAACAAATTGTATATCCGGGCTCGTGCGGGAATGGGTAACATGGAATTGGTTCGAACCTCGTGTTTTGACCAAGCGGGCCTGGGGTCGATTTTCGGAATTTTGGGAAGAAAGCTTAGAAATTCATATTTAGGCATTGGGCTTAGTTTGTTTAGCTATTATTAATATTGTAAAGTCGTTATTTCATAGATTTGCCCGAGTTGGAGCCGAATTCGAGGGGTAAAGCTATACTAGAGGCTTGAGTTGAGTTTGGAGCATTCGAGGTAAGTGTTTGATCTAACTTTGGCTTGAGGGAATAGGACTAGGATGTTATTTGCTATCTGCTAAATGTGGAGTACGGTGTATAGGCATGGCGACGGTTATCTATGCACCGGAGTCTAGCATGACCGTGAGTCCTAATTGTGTTGACTCGGACTTTTGTGATTCATCTTCCTTGTTTAATTGATAAGTTTCATATAATGTGAATGGTTGAGGAAGAAATGTGATTGGTATATTATTGGAACATTGGCTCGAACTGAAAATTGATAATTGAGAAAGAAGTGATTAAAAGAGGAAGTGTTGTGATTATTCCCTTGCCGGGACGCGTAGTCTATTATTGTTGTTGCTCCCTTGCCGGGATTTAAGCATTTTATGTATTCTCCCTTGCCGGGATATTTGGGCTGTTAGTTGTACCCTTGCCGGGTTAAATCGTTATGTTGTTGAATTCCCCTATTGGGGCCTCCTCTAGAAAGGTTATATGTATTATTGATTATGAAATGGGATCGTGTGGCACGCCGTCCACTTATGAATTATGAAATGGGATCGTGTGGCACGCCGTCCACTTATGAATTATGAAATGGGATCGTGTGGCACGCCGACCACTTATAAATATATACTATGGGATCGTGTGGCGCGCCGACCACTTATAAATATATACTATGGGATCGTGTGGCACGCCGACCACTTATATGAGTCATAGTATTGATGTAGTTTCGTCGTTATATCCGTTGATCTGTTTTCCCTATATTCCCCCGAGCATGCCCCCTTCCCAGTTTTATTTGATGTTTTTTTTCTGCTGTTATTTTCGTTGCCTTTGTATATATACATCTGCACAGGTTGTTTTTGGTAGGTCCTGTCTAGCCTCGTCACTACTTCGCCGGGGTTAGGCCAGGCACTTACCAACACATGGGGTCGGTTGTGCTGATGCTACACTCTGTGCATCTTTTTGCACAGATCCAGGAGCAGCTTTTGGACAGCAGCAGTAGGATTGCCCGGGAGCTGTCTTCAGTCCAGGGACTCACGAGGTAGCCTAGCTAGCGTTCGCAGGCCGAAGTCCCTTCTATGTTTTAGTTTGTCTTCTTTGTTTCGAGACAAACAGTATGTAATATCATTTCAGACTTGTTTTTAGTACTCTATAGCAGTCCGTGAGCTAGTGACACCAGACTCTGGGTAGAAATGTGTTTCAACTTCCGCAAATTTAATTTCAGTTATATAAGTTTAAAGTCTTCCGCTTTAATTAAAATGCCCCGTTTATTTATATTGTTAAAATGTCATCAGTGAAAAGTTTTGAATATTTGGCTTGCCTAGCTCCGACAGTAGGCGCCATCACGACTCCCGATAGTGAAAAATCCGGATCATGACATTTCTAGTCCAAACACTATTGTAGCTAATTGCTATAGTCGTATTATTCGTATTTTGACTTTATTAGTACTACTACTTGATCCCCTTTTTTCATTTTGCGTGATCTCTTGAAACTTGTTAAGTAATGAACTTAAAAAAAATATGTGCTCTTTAAAACTTTGTGACGAAGAGATATATTAAAAAACATAATTTTAAATAGTATGATTGTTGTAAAGGAGTAACTACGGTTCAAAACTTTTGTCTAAACCAAACAGTGCTATCAATTATTTGGTTTTGATTTTCAAAGAAAATCTCCATAATTAGAGTGTTCATTACTCAAATGGTCATTCAACTATCCCAAATTATCTTCTAAAGTCACTTTTCTTTCATTTGTAACAATAAAATCACTGAACTATGCATATTGCACTCAGAAAGCCACTCTACTAGATTTTTCAAATTTTGGAGTGTTAAATACCTATTTTGCCCTCTAAATTATAAACATTTATCTTCTTTTTATTTTTTTAAAACTTTTTAATATTGTGATTTTCCCCCTTTTAATTTACATTATGGACTTACCTATAGAGTAAATAAATATCATTTATAAATTAAAAAATACAAAATAATTAAGCATATATAATGCCGAAATAACAAAATAATGAGCATAGTAAAAAAAATTAATTAGAACAATTTATGAGTAATAATAATTTTAGTATTANGAACAACTGTATGTTGCACTTTCAAGAGGGGTATCAAGATCGACAACAAGAGTTCTGGCAACCAACGCATTAGGAGGAAACATACACACAAAAATATTGTCAATAAAGAAGTGATCGTTAAGATACTATCACATTAATTACTTTTAAACTATAATATATAATTATCTAATTAACATAACAAAAATGATCATTTGTGTAAGTTTGATGATGACCTTTTATTTTAAATTCATGTGATAATATATTTGGGCATTTAGATGATTGTTGTATTATTATACATAAAATTTCTCTCATTAATTAAATTTTATTGTTCCTTCATATAAATAAATGTTTAAATCATCATGTGCTATTATTAACGTGCAAAGCACGTTCATAAATACTAATTTATTAATAAAAACCCTAATGATAATTTGAATTACATATTTTATATCTTAAAAGAAATAATTTCAAACTCCCCTACTCCTGTTAGAACTAGGACAAGAATCAAGATTTCCAATTAGCAGTTGGTAATTTATTTCCCTATATATATTCTCTTGGAAAATTATCTTCTTCTTTTTTCCGCGTGATCATATACATATTTTCAAGATTCATATAATTCTTTGTTTTTCTCGAAAATCATGGCTCAAGAAAGTAATACTTTTGGTCTTTGTGATTGTGGACATCAAAATTTGAGTCTTGTGTTACACAAAGTTTATCATCAAGGGTTAAAGTAGTAGTAGCAGACTAACAGTACCATTTCTATAGGAGAATTAGAGATCAATTATTCAAATGGTCACTCAACTATCCCAAATTATCTCCTAAAGTCACTTTTCTTTCGTTTGTAACAACAAAGTCACTGAACTACGCAAATTGCACTCAGAAGATCACTCAACTAGATTTTTCAAATTTTGGATTGTCAAATACCTATTTTACCCTCTAAATTATAAACATTTATCTTCTTTTTTTTTTGTAAATTTTTAAGTATTAACAACAAAAATCAAAAATTTATTTACACAATTCAGAATGAAAGAAAATAAAGGTTGTAAAATATATATTCCATGCACGTTGTCACACCTCCTTTTTTACACCCTACCCCCGAAGGATAGTGTATAAGGGAGTTTTTCCATTTAAAGTGACATTATTCGAAATGGGATTATTTATTTATTTTTCAGAGTCGCCACTCGGGAAAGGACAAGTTTTTGGTGTCCCGAGTCACCGATTTAGTTTAGATCCCAAATCGAGGAAAATTTCGACTCCCAATTGGAGTCTGCGAACCAGAGATTCTGTGTAAGGAATTCTGTTGACCCGAGGGAAGGTGTTAGGCACCCCCAGGTCCCGTGGTTCTAGCACGGTCGCTTAAATTATTATAATTGGCTAAAAATCTGATTTTAATACATGTTTTAACTTATGCGCATTTTAAATTAAAAACCGCTTTTATTTATATTTCTTATAAGACTTGCAACATCGTAAAAATGTATCTCAAACCACGTCGCACCAGTACGCCCGTGATTTTTGGCACATTTCAACCTTGTTGAGATTTGGATTTGCGTCACATAAATGTGCACCCGTAGTTAGGAAGGTAAGATTATTAAACTACCGTGCATAAAGTAGTTTTGTATTTGCAATTTGCGAGGGCCATGGAAATTCGCTAAATGGCACGCCTCGATTTCTAAGGATAGACAAGATTAATTAAACGAGGGCCATTCAATTGTCACTTTTGTTTGGCATGACGCGCCTTAATTCCAAAATAACAAGGTGGCCAAATTAAGCTTCCGAGATTTTAATTAATAAAACTATTGACCGAGATTATTTAAGCAGACACTCGCGATCCACACTTCAAGTAATCAGGTGATACAAGGGCAGTGACGAAGCACTGGGCCAATTATTAAAGGTCCAGGGTATGAATTCAGCCCAAACGTGACCCAGGGAAACGGGCCTCAGATTTGTACTTTGAACGGGACTGCATCTTGAACCCTTGAAGGGCCCAAACTTGTTTTAATTTAGAAAATAGTTTCCACACATGCTTACGGCCCACACAAAAGTCATCTCAATTTGCACAACAATGACCAAACAGGGATTTCTGTAAAAAATTTGCACAAACGCTATCAATTTTATTCAAATATATTCAATTTGATTTTTTTTTTAATCAAATTGATATCAAATATAACTATGTTCAATATATAAGGTTTGATTTGATAATTACAGAATAGCGTTTGAACATAGTTTGATTTTGCAAATTGATTCACTAGATTAAAATAACTTATAAAGATATAAAATTAAATAGAACTACTAATTAAAGTCCATGATCTGTTTGTCCAAAGAAAGGTATACAACTCCTATTCGTGTACTCTCTAATTATACCATTTAATCATTAAAAAAAAAAGTTTAACCACAAATATAGAACCAAATCCATAGCATGCTAAGCCAACTATCTAATGCCTAATATTGGAGGCTCACATATAACGTAATACAAAAAGAGGAAAAAGAACAGAGGTTTGAATCGAAAATGCAATTTGTATTCCATCATAGTCACTGAGTTACATGATTAGCACTTAGTCATGGTTCATCGGCTAGGAAAGATACTGGAAATAAGAATAGAAAGAGGTGAGTTTCAGCAGTAGACAAGCAACTAGAACCCAGATTCAACACACCAGAACAGAGAATTTAGCCACAAATCCCACAAATTGCAATACTCAAATAGCTTGAACCAAAAATATCTCGGAAGACCCAATAAAAACAGTAACTCGAACAGCAAAACTCCAAACCAAGCTTGGAACCAAATTCAAAACCATCTCCAATACTTCAAAATCAAGGAGCGTCTCAACAAACAACAAATTAGAAATTTTAAAATTAGAAAAAAAAAAAAAAACTAAAGTCAATGAAAATGAGAAATTTCAACCGTGCTGTTTTTTTTTTTCTTCAGATTCTTAGCTCTCTCCTTTTTTTTACTGTTTTAGATTTTCTCCTTCTACTGTTTCACGATTTCTCTCCCTTTTTCATCAATACTACATGGTCTATATATACAACTCTTATGGCAGATTTTTGCCTAGCTATTTAATCCCTTTTCCTACCTCTCTTTTTGGCTTGTTTTTACCTTTTAACCCCTCTAAAATATCTAAAATCTGTTCACCCCTAACAGAAAAAATCTCTTTATCTTCTAGTACCTTCTTCCTAACAGATTTGATCCCTTTTTTTAATCTAAAATCCCTAAACTACCCTTGAAATATTCTGAAATTTACTAAATCCTAAAAAACTACCCTTTACCCATGCCTATACTACCCTTTTACTAGTCTAAAATTACCAACTAGGCTAAAACTAATCAGCTATAACCAAATCAATAAGCCTACAGAAACATTAAATTAATTATAATAACAGAAAATGCTAATTTAATTAAACAATACCTAAACAAAATTTAAAAACAAATATTAAACAAACAATTACTGATATTCAAATTAAAACTTAATTATGAACTAAATTAATTACTAATACTAATCAACTACTAAATAAATCAATGATAACAATTCTAAAGAAAATTACTACTAATTTTCAATCTAAAGTAAAACTAACTAAAAACTTAAAAAAACAAACAAAAAGAACATAAAACAGAAACACAAAATTGAAAATCAGAACGAAACAATCAAACAAAACAAAACAACCAAAAAAAATAATAAACAACAACAAAAAAAACGGAACAGAAGCAAAAAAAATGAGAAAAAGAAAAAAAAAACAGAATAGTCACAAAAAAAAAAAATAAGAATAGGAAAAAGGAAAAGGGAAAACTCACTGTTTTTGGTATCTAGAGGCGGCCAAACTTGATTCGATCCCCGGACACGCGAATCTTTTTTTAAGATTCTTGACCCGTAATATACCTAACCATGTGTCTTCACAAGAAGACACCTGGTTAAGGATATTAGGGTCGAGAATCTCAAAGATTTTGAACTAGGGTTTTCGTTGGTTTTAGATTTAAAATTCAAGTATTTTGGTTAAGTTTTGAAGGTTGTTGTTTGGAGATTCGGAATGAGGAGGGTGAGGGGAGTGTATGGTTTTAATTTGGTTGAGTTTGGAGAAGGTAGGGTTTTGGCCGGATTTTAGATTTGAAATCCGAGCATTTTTGGTTGTGATTTGAGGGAAATTAGGTTGGGGATTGGAAAGAGGAGGATGAGAGGATTCCATGGTGTATTTTTTGGGTTATTTGGAGCACCGCCGCCGGCGGAGGCGATTTCCGGCCGGGCGGCGGCCGGAAGGCGGGAGGGGGCGGAGATGCGGTGGGCTGTGGAGGTGGGGATTTTCGGTGGGGAAGGGAGTGGGGTGTGAGAGAGATGAGTGAATGGGGGGGGGGGGGGCTATGGTTAGGACATATATATATTAATTGATGGTTGAGTTCTCCGGATCGTTGATCAAAATAGATCAAAGGTTGAGATTAACACAAACTAAAACTACGTCGTTTTGGGGTTGGGGGGTGCTGGACCGGATCAGGGATGTTTGGGCTGGGTCTTGGCCGAATTTTGGGTCCTCTTTTGGGCTAGAATTGTATTTTGGCCCAAATTTTGGGTCCTTTAACAAGACCAACTTTATTAATTCTTTTTTCTTTTTCTCTTTTGTATTTATATATATTTGTTTATTTATTGCTTATGCTAAAACAAGGACATAATTAGACTATGTATTCCCTAAAATATTCAAAACTCTATTTTTGCAATTTTCTTTTTATTTTAAAACTAAATTAATACTAATTAATACTAGAATTGTGAAAATTAAATGCCTAAATGCAAAAAAATGCACATATTTTGTATTTTTTATGAATTAAAATGCTACACACTTTTTGTATTTTATGATTAAAAATGCAACATATTTTTATATATATATATATATATATATTTTTTTTTTTATGAATAAAAATGTGCAGACAAAAAATGCAAACAAGACACCAAAATTATGCAATTAATTCCTAGAAATCAAATAATTAAAGGGAAAATCCTAATTTTAATGGATTTGTAGGAGTAAATTAAACATGGCAAAAATCACATGCTCACACACGTAATATAAAAATAATTATTTAAATAAATATATATTTTTAATATACATATATAATTCTTGAAATTATGCTCAATTATATTATATATATATCCATGCACGACTTATATATTCAATATTTTACCTATACAAATAGTCCCCTGCTTTCCGTACATAACTTTGTGTCGTCGGAAAGTTGGTTGAAACATAATAATTTAATTGAGCATAATTTTCAAAGAATATATAATGTATATTATAAAAATACCTTTATTTAAATAATTATTTTTATATTATGTGCATGGAATTATATGTTACAACCTTTATTTTCTTTCGTTCTGAATTGTGTAAATAAATTTTTGAATTTTTGTTGTTAATACTAAAAAGTTTAAAAAAATAAAGAGAAGATAAATGTTTATAATTTAGAGGGTAAAATAGGTATTTGGCAATCCAAAAATTGAAAATCTAGTTGAGTGACTTTCTGAGTGCAATAGGCATAGTTCAGTGACTTTGTTGTTACAAACGAAAGAAAAGTGACTTTAAAAGATAATTTGGGATAGTTGAGTGACCATTTGAGTAATTGACTCCCATAATTATATAGTCTCATAAAATAAGTAAGCTGATTTTATATTTGTTTTATGCGGTTTATGCGATTTAGACTTTAGACTACCTTAGTAGAGCAGTGTGTATAAATTTGAATTTATGGTACACTGTTAGTCTTTAATAAATGGGATTTTTTCCTAACTATACCATATTTGAAACCTTATTACCAAAAATGTGCATAGTTTGTATATTACCCGCCCAGTCCACACTTTAACTACAATTTATATACCAATCGTTTATTAGGCAGAATCTGCCATTTATTGCGCGCGAAAAATCAGCCACAAAATCTGGAATTGATTTATTCCAAATTAAATTCGAAATTTGAAACGTAAAGGAGATCTGGAAGCTGCGTAATTTTGAAATGGAAAGGAGATTTCTGTTCTTCAACTTAATCTTCATCTGTTCTTCCATATATTTTTCACCATTGATAGCCATTAAAAAGCTTGAAAACTTTGAATTCAAATTTGGGTTTTCAAAAATCATTATTTGTTTAGATTGGGTGTTGTTGAAAATAATCGGGAATATGATTTGGAGTTTATATCTCAATTTTGAGGGGTTTTGGTGAAGATTAGACTTGGTTTTGACTGAATTTCAGATTGAAACTCGAAGAAGAAGAAGAAGAAGAAGAAGAAGAAGAAGAAGAAGACATATTTCCAGAAATTGTAGATAAATTGTAGAATTGTAGATAAATTATAGATAAATTGTAGATTGGGAAGACTAAAACTTCTACAAATCTTCTACAATTATGTCGAAAATGCCAATTATGCTACAATTGAAATGGGAATTGGGATATTAATATTCAATGTATCCAATTTGTAGATATCTTGTAGATAAATTGTAAATTATTTTGTATTCTGATTGTAGATGCATTGTTTTCTGTTTTCACAAATCCAAAACGACTAAAGCTTCTACAAAATCTTCTGCAAAAAACAGTCTACAATTATCTACAATTTTTCTACCATTCTACAATTTATCTACAATTTCTGGAAATATGTCTTCTTCTTCTTCTTCTTCTTCGAGGAGTTTCAATCTCCTTTCTCCAGCCAGACTTGTCTGCACGATTAGGAATTATCGTTTGGTTACAGAAATAAAAGCAAAATGATAAGTTTCTTGCTTTCCGAATCCTGAATAGATACAAGCTTTCAACTAAGATGGCGTTGAAGTTAGGTAGGAGCTTGTCTGACCTAAGAGATCTTGCTGCTGCTGCTTCATCTAAGGAAGAGGAAATTGAGTTCGGAAGCAAGCTTTTCTAAAATTCTGACTGTTTATAGTGTAATGCATAGACAAAATCGAGTTCTGCATATGTGGGGAGGGGGGAAGTGGGAAGATACGGTCCTATAATAGCGCCTAATATAAATGCACCCTTAATTATATCCCTAATTTGAGTTATGGTATATAAATGGTAATTTGGTATACTGAAATGTAATTAACACAAACCTTAAACATTAAGGGTAATAATGTTTCATATATGGTATAGGAAGGTAAATACCTATTACCTAGGGTAACATAATATATGACCCACCATTAAAAGTGAAAATTCGATTGAGAAAGATCAAGTTCATGCAAATTATATCTATTCAGAAAAAAATACAAAATTACTAAAAAAAATAATTTTTAATATTTACATCAGCCCCAATTCAAAACTTTGACATTATACAACAGAGCAAGTAAAGAGTAACCAAAAAGAGTCGAGCAAAACAATGATGGACCTGGGAAACTTGGAAGGCGGCAACATAGAGAGTCGAATTTTATCAAATGGGCAGAGAAATAACACGTATATCCAGGGATAAGAAATACGTATGTGTAGACCTTGATACTAAGATATTGTCGCTGCCTGTAATTCTCTAGAGCAAGGTATGGTGCATTATCTTGACTGTTGTACTTCACGCTGAATTTGTTCATATTCTGCTTCATATCATATATGGTTATAGAAAAACGACTATAATAATCGTATAGCTGGGTTGTGGTTGAATTTATTGTTCTGTATTTGGGAACTTAACAAGGGCTTGTTATACGACGACTGAACTAATCGCACATCACTCTATGTCTATCTAAAGTATATATTCATGTATAAATGTCTTTGTTTAGTAGCAGTACATTAATTCTGCTGACTCAGATTTGCTGTATATATATCATAGCTTATACTGACAAAATAAAACAAGTAAGATTATTGTGTATTAATTTATAAACTACAGTACATGTGTGCTGCCTCAACTGAAGAGTAAGAAGTCCATTCGATTGAAATAGCCTCAGCTCAGTGAATATCAAATACTCTGTTGACTGATTATTGCTGCTCCGATCCCTATATGGCATTTAGGAACATATTAATCTGGAAATGAAGTTAGTTGATTACAATCCAGCTATACTTTGTTTTGTGCACTAATTTCGCATATCTATTTTGGTGCTGCTAACTTTAGTATACAAATTTTATTCGATTTGAATCTCAGGACATTTTGTCGCTAAATCACAGGAGATTAATCTTTTTGTCACGAAAAGCATAGATATTCGAGAACTGCACTTAAGCTACAACAAAAGAGAGTACTTCCTACATTTTTAGTCAAATTTCATTTGGTTTAGATCTCAGGACATCTTGTGTCTGCTTGCAGATCTCTGGGGAAAATATTTTCATTACTAACATTCTCTGATGGGGTATGCCTTTCTCTCTCTTCACCAGTAGTCATCTTTGCGATAAATGATCAGTGGCATACTCTAAAAGGTGGAGTTCCACACTAGAGAGTTTACGCAGAGTTCTTCTACTTCTCAATTTCTAGCTTTTTTCATTGATTCTGAACAGACAGATACGTATATCTTGTGGATTTCATATCCACAAGATTAAATAGTCTTTTGCATATTATTCTTCAATATTTTGCCTGGTAAACAAAGTAACTTTTTCTAAAATGATAAGAATTACATCTGTTAGACCGGAAATTCCCAAGATATGAATTAACCCTTCTGAGTGAGGTCCGACCATTTTCTTCGACGATGGCCTTAGCCTTTGGGATGTTACTTTCGAGCTGGTGTCGAAGTAGTATCCCGTTCATATCTTTGATGATGGCCTTAGCCATTGGGATGTTACTTTCGAGCTGGTGTCGAAGTAGTATCCCGTCGTGGTTCCATTTGAATTCCTTAACTGCTGATTTTAGTAGTTAATAAATGATGCCAATGGATTTACTCGATTACTAAGATAGCTAGGGGGGCAGTTTTACAGCATTTGTGGGCTATACATGAGGAAATACTTTCGTTCAGCCCTCAAACAGGTCTGTGGTAAACATTTGTGGGCATCGAGCCCAAGCAATGAAGTAGTGCGTAAATCTTATTAGGCCCAATAACAGGCCCCAACAAGAGATTCACAGACTCCTTAAACAAAGAGATCCAATCACATTCCATAGCTCACAAAATTTCGGACAAGCATGGATTACTTAAAGTTATCATCAATTCCTGATTAATAGCATCCTAAATCATAAACTCAAAAATTGCTTCTTTTTTTACATCGCTCAAACGAACGGACTCTGCTTCCTCCACATTTGCACAGTCTTGTAGCAGCTGGTACAATGACACAAAACGTAAAGAAACAAAATTAATGGAAAAAGAGGAAATTTTTGATTTCGGATAAATTCTTCAGCACACTGAGCCTCCTATGTATACTACGTTGGACAGCTGTTATCTCAAAATAATCCCTAACAACTCCATATAGGGGATTACACGTGTCCAATGGACTATATAGCCCCAGACTTACTCAGCTAACCTAAAGTGCTATTCATGAAAGTGACTAAAACTTAAGGGTGTCTAACGGGCCGGGTTTAACGACTAATTGGACCGGCGCAGACCGGGTAAAATCGTAACCGGCTCGGACCGGTACAAGGGGGCCGGGTGGGGCTGGGTTAAAGGGGTAGGGGGTTTGGTCCGTTCACTTATTTTCAACCGGTTAACCGGACCGGTCAAACCCGATCAACGAAAATCAGACCTACAAGGAACTATGATCATACCTATTCCAAACTATGAGTTATCCCTTTTAACAACAGAATTAATGGTAAGGATTGAACTATCTTGATACTCACGAAATTGTTCTACTGTTTAAACAATCAATTCTTAGCATAAAACTGATGAACAATGAATTGAGGGAAAGGCTAACTAATGAATAATTAATGAAGAATTCTTGACTAGGGATTAAATGACGTGCACGGCTGATATCAGTAGTTAATAAATGATGCCAATGGATTTGTTGGGTTTTTTATGTATTTAATTAATATATTAAATACTTAAAAGAGGGTGAATGAGAAATTGAGGGAATTAAAATTTTTGAGTGAAATTTTAAGTTTCCCCCCTTGGTAAATGGACATTGTCCTATATTGGAAGAGGAAGAGGTTTTTTATGGGTATATAAGCAATTGCTCTTCTTCTAGCTCTTAAAGAGTTGAGAAGAAGGCAAGCCTCGCGTTGTCGTCGTCGTCGCTCGCTCGCTCGGCTCGGCTTCGGCTTCGGCTTCGGCTTAGGCCAATTGATTGATTAATGTTAACTGCCAATGCCTCAACAAGCCGGACGACACCGGCAGCATTGGCACCGGCGGAGAAACCCGGAAAGTTTTCCAGGATTGATTTCAAGCGCTGGCAGCAAAAGATGTTCTTCTATTTGACTACTCTAAGTCTCCAGAAGTTAATCAAGGAAGATGTTCCTGTGCTGTCCGATGAAACTCCAGAAACTGAACGCTTTCTCGTGATTGAGGCGTGGAAGCATTAAGATTATTGTGCAAGAATTATATTCTAAGCGGGCTGGAGGATGCTTTGTATAACGTCTACAGTGGCGTGGAAACGTCAAAGGAAATGTGGACTGCGCTTGAAAAGAAAAACAAAACCGAAGATGCCGGTTTGAGAAAGTTCGTTGCTGCAAAGTTTTTGGACTACAAAATGGTAGATAGCAAGCCTGTTATTACCCAAGTCCAGGAATTGCAAGTGATTATTTACGATCTCCTTACTGAAGGTATAAATCAAATTAATATTGATGTTGAAAGTAGTAATCTTAGTATTTTTACTAACAAAAATTTCATTAAAGGTCTTGTCATCAATGAAGCATTTCAAGTAGCAGTGATGATTGAGAAGTTGCCTCCTTTGTGGAAGGACTTCAAAAACTACTTGAAACACAAACGCAAGGAGATGTCCCTTGAAGATCTCATTGTTCGGTTGAGAATCGAAGAGGAAACCAAAGCTGCTGAAAAGAGAGGCCGTGGAAACTCAACAATAATGGGAGCAAATATTGTTGAAGAGAACAAAAAGAGAAAGAAGGTTCTGGACCTAAATACAACCCAAGCAAGAAGCGGTTTAGTGGAAACTGCACAACTGTGGAAAAACCGGACAGAAATCTACGGAGTGTCGTGCTCCGAAGAAAGACAAGAAGAAGGGTCAAGCAAACATGGTTGAAAAGCATGATGATGTTGATGACTTATATGCCTTGCTTTCCGAATGCAACTTGGTGGGCAATCCTAAAGAGTGGTGGATTGATTCTGGAGCCACTCGCCATGTTTGTGCTGTTAGAGAAGCTTTTGCTACTTATGCTCCTGTTGGACCCGATGAGACGATTTCTATGGAAAATGCTTCAAAGGCTAAGATTGAAGGATGTTGGAAGATATTTCTCAAAATGACTTCCGGCAAAGTGGTGACTTTGAACAACGTCCTTCATGTTCCCGAGATTAGGAAGAATTTAGTCTCTACTGGACTTCTTGTTAAGAATTGTTATATGTTTTTGTTTCCGATAAGGTTGTAATAAGTAAGAATGAAATATTTGTAGGAAAAGGTTACCTCACTGAGGGCCTTTTCAAGCTGAATGTAATGGTTGTTGAAAATAATAATAAAATTTCAGCTTCGTCTTACTTACTTGAGTCAAATGAATTATGATATATACGTTTGGGTCATATCAATTACAAAAACTTACGGAAAATGATTAATTTGGAAGTATTGCCTAAGTTTGAATGTGACAAATCAAAATGTCAAGTATGTGTGGAATCTAAGTATGTTAGACATCCTTATAAGTCAATTGAAAGGAGACGGAGACAAACGATTTAAATAACGGAAAATCCAATATTTAAAAATTGTATCGAGAATGACTGGAAAGGTGAGTGTTCTCGAAGAGAAAATCGTGATGGAAAAAGCGTGAGGAGAATCTTCAAATCCTTTAGACTTAATTCACACGGATATTAGTGATATGAAGTCAATACCATCTCGCGGTGGAAAGAAGTATTTCATAAATTTTATTGACGATAATACTCGATATTGCTATGTTTACTTACTTAATAGTAAAGATGAAGCAATAGACGCATTCAAGCAATACAAAAATGAAGTTGAAACGCAACTTAACAAGAAAATCAAAATGATTAGAAGTGATAGGGGTGGTGAATATGAATCTCCTTTTGAACAAATATGTTTAGAATATGGAATTATTCATCAAACAACGGCCCCTTACACGCCCCAATCCAATGGGATTGCAGAAAGAAAGAATCGTTCACTAAAGGAGATGATGAACGCATTATTGATAAGTTCTGGTTTGCCACAGAACTTGTGGAGGGAAGCCGTTCTTTCGGCTAGCCAAATACTAAATCGAGTACCCCATAGCAAAACACAATCCATTCCATATGAAAATGGAAAGGAAGGAAGCCCAACTTGATTTATTTTAAAGTGTGGGGGTGTTTGGAAAAAGTGCAAGTTCCTAAACCCAAAAGGGTAAAAATAGGACCGAAAACCGTTGATTGTGTTTCCATAGGATATGCGACTAATAGTAAAGCATATTGATTTATGGTTCATAAATCAGAAAATCCCGACTATCATAATAATACAGTTATAGAATCAGATAATGCTCAGTTCTTTGAAAATATATATCCGTATAAAAAGGAATGTAAGTCGATTGGTGAAGGATCTAAATGACCTCGGGAAGAAACAAAAGAAAGTACACTTAACCAGGAGGATCCAAGACGTAGTAAACGTCAAAGAACGTCTACTTCATTTGGACCAGATTTTCTGACTTTCTTATTGGAAAATGAGCCTCAAACATTTAAAGAAGCTATGTCTTCTTCGGAATCATTGTTATGGAAAGAGGCAATCAATAGTGAATAGAATCCATATTGAACAACCATACGTGGGAATTGGTTGATCTTCCCCCTGGAAATAAACCGTTATGTTCTAAATAAAGGAGAGATATCTTGGAAGTCGTCCAAACAAACTTGTATTGCCCGCTCTACAATGGAGGCTGAATTCATAGCCTTAGATAAAGCCGGTGAAGAAGCTGAATGGCTCCGGAATTTCTTGGAAGATATTCCATTTTGGCCCAAACCGTTGGCATCAATATGCATACATTGCGATGGTCAAGCGGCAATTGGAAGGGCTGGGAGCGTTATATATAACAGTAAATCTCGTCATATACGACGAAGACATAAAACCGTTAAGCAATTACTCTCTAGAGGAATTATCACGATTGATTATGTAAAGTCAAGTGATAATGTGTCGGATCCACTTACAAAAGGCCTAACTAGAGAGGTAGTTGAGAAATCATCAATGGGAATGGGACTATGGCCGAGAACAAGTCATAGTGGGGGTAACTCTACCTAGAAGATTGGAGATCCCAAGATCTAGGTTCAAGGAGATCAAACAAAGTCATTAATGACGGTTCAACATTGTCAACTAAACTTTTGGTCCATTTTCGCGATGAGACAATGTTCAATACCAAGGATAAATCATTAAGGCTTTTTAATGATTTCTAAATTTGATACGGGGTATATCAAATAGTGTATCTACGGGATGACACATTTAGGAATCACCTATGCAAGTGTGAAGTGTTAGCCGCTTCAAGGAGAACTTCGTAAGGCTAGTTCTCTACGCACTTATGAAACCAGGCGGTGTTCATGGCTGAAACGAACACAACAATGAGAACCAAAGACGGTTAAGGGTTGGTTCTGTGACTTGTGGTTGTCTAGGTATACACCAAAGTTCGACGGTTCAAAGATATCAAATCTACCGATTGATCGAGTATATCCGACATAAGTTCACTACGGAAAGTTCAAAGGGAAACCTACTTATCTAGATGCAATTAATCCTTACTTGCGAATCACACAGTTTTTCATGCATACTTCTGTGATATAGCCATTCCCCATTCATGTGGGAGATTGTTGGGTTTTTTATGTATTTAATTAATATATAAAATACTTAAAAGAGGGTGAATGGGAAATAGAGGGAAATAAATTTTTTGAGTGAAATTTTAAGTTTCCCCCCTTGGTAAGTGGACATTGTCCCATATTGGAAGAGGAAGAGGTTTTTTATGGGTATATAAGCAATTGCTCTTCTTCTAGCTCTTAAAGAGTTGAGAAGAAGGCAAGCCTCGCGCCGTCGTCGTCTTCGTCGCTCGCTTGGCTCGGCTCGGCTCAGCTCGGCTTCGGCTTCGGATTCGGCTTCGGCTTCGGATTCGGATTCGGATTCGGATTCGGATTCGGATTCGGATTCGGATTTGGTCAAATGACCGATTAATTGATTAACCTTTTGGACCAAATTTATTTGTTAATAGTAAAATATTAACAGAAATGTTATTAAATATTTGTTTTAATAACAGAATAATAATATTAAAATAAATATTAATATTAAATCCTCCAATCCGTTTTTTCTGTTTTGGTAATAGAAAATTAACTACCCTTCAATTTTCCCTCTTTATTTTTCCTCTTTATTGTTGAGTAAATGGCCATTTATGTAATGACATTTATGCTGTGGCCGTTTTGCATAAACAGCCATTCTGAAGAGTTGCACCTCTTCAGATTTTAGCCCAACTTAGGCTATAAATACAACACTATTCTGCTCAGAATTTCACTACGATTTTCTGAGTTTCTCCTCCTTCTTCTGCATACTTTTAGCATCAAACAAAGCAACAGTAAGTATGATTTGCTACAGAATTTTGTGTTCGCTGAAACACTGGAGTTTGAAGTACCACTACACCAGTGTGTAATTCGTTCTATCCTGGGAGGAAATAATCCATAACCTTGGGTACTAGGAGGGGATTAAATTCCTTAAGGAAACACTGTGAATTCAGTGGGCTCGAATTGGTTTTCTGTTATTTTGTTGTTCATTCCTGTTTATGTTCATTGCTGTTTATGTTCATTTATATTTCCAGAATTATTTTACAAATACAGTTTACTAACAGGATTTACTCAATTACTAAGATAGCTAGGGGGCCGGTTTTACAATATTTGTGGGCTATACATGAGGAAATACTTTCGTTCAGCCCTCAAACAGGTCTGTTGTAAACATTTGTGGGCCTATAATCGAGCCCAAGCAATGAAGTAGTGCGTAAATCTTATTAGGCCCAATAACATGCCCCAACAAGAGATTAATAGACTCCTTAAACAAACATATCCAATCACATTCCATAGCTCACAAAATTTCGGACAAGCATGGATTACTTAAAAGTTATCATCAATTCCTAATTAAAATCCTAAATCATAAACTCAATCATTACACAAAATATAACAGAAGTCTGTTGAATAATCACAGCAAATTACATGAACTCCAGCTTCAACAATAAAATTCTACACAGAAAGCAACTATTTCTTCAACTTCATATATCAACAACTACTCCACCTAAAATTCTTTTAACAGATGTTAAACTAAAACGATCCCAGATCCAAATCCTCCCTCTTTTGTAGAATACTCGTACAACTAATACATGAATACTCAGATTTATACAAAATTATACGCATGATAAACCAATGACTCTGAACTTCTAAACCTAATGCCAGCTTTTTGCATTTTTACTTTATAATCAAGTCTTTACTCTAACATTTAAACTGATCCATCACAATTACATGCCAAACTTTGTATTACAGCCCTTAAATATCTAGGAAAATCAGCCAAGACAAATCTGCAGTGACTTCAAAGACTTCTGAAATACTTCTGTCATTTCAAAGCTTTCACAGCTACGCTAGCTTTATATAGCTTAACACATGGAGTTAAAATTTTAACGCGTGGAAGCACCGCTGGTTTCTGGACCGTAGAGAAGTAGCGCCATCTCCAACTAAGAAAAATCCAGAACATCTACTCTCTTCGTCTTTTCTCTTGTTGTCAAGTTTGCACTTTAGTGTGTTTCCTTTCGTCAATCGTATTTGCTGGTGGATATCTCTTCTACCATCTCTTTGATTCGTCTTTATCTATATTTCTCTTGAGGAGTATCAATGGATTTTGTTGTCTAGGTGTTTGAGAAAATTTTCCAGTGAACTACCATTTCTGTTATGACTTTTGTTCTCTAGGTGTTTGAGAAATTTCTTCAATGAATTACCATATCTGTTAAATTCTTATGCATATTCTGTCTTCTCTATTTTTTTGAGTGTTTGTGATTCATCTCTATCTGTATTTCTCTTGAGGAGTATCAATGATTTGATTTTTGTTCTCATTTCGCTGTGGCTAAATTATATCATATACCTCCACTTTGTCCCTACTTCTAATTCTTCTAGGTCAGAGTCTTGGAAAAAGTGCAGAAAAAGTTTGCCGCCTCCAAGTTCTCTTTGTCTTTGGGTACTATATTAGACACTGGACCACGAGTGAAATAACAAGAAGCTCCTAAATTTAGTTAAGTTATAACATTCATACTCCATTCAGAAAGGGGGAAAGGAAACAAAGATTCGGTGTTAATGCGACTGGAATCTGAAGCAGAGAATGAATATTAGCCGTGCTCTTGAGAGAGCTGTAGTAATTTATTATGCATACTGATTTAGCAACTTTAAGATAAAGGTAAGTGTCCACATAGATAATTGATTTACAGATTTAGAGGCTGTAAGTAAGAAAAAGGGAGAAAGAGTAATAGCACTTCAATTTTTATATATATATATATATATATGGCAAACTTCTCAATAATCACATATTTTAGATTTGTCCACCGTTTTGCACCTTTAATTTACCGCTAGCTTTCTTCTAAAGGTACCTATTAATTTCATATATGTTGTAACTTCAAAGTTATAATTTTAGATTCAGTTTTTTCAATTTTAACCCTACTCTGGGCGCATCCGACAAAGAATGAAACTAACATATCAAAATCAAGCACATATTTATTCATAATCAACAAATGAAGTTTAGTTTTATGACTTGAAGATGAAACTGGGGACTGTTGTTCAGAGCTTAGATGATGAAAGGGATTAGAGTTGGATCGTAGTGTGTCAACTTCATTTGTTTGAGAACAAAAAAGACGACTGGAAATTGTTACCATTAGCTAAGACATCTGATTACAAATAAAAATTATACTGTATTTTTGTGCCCTTAATATAAAACTCAATGTTGCAGTTCGAGTATAGTTTCTGTTGTTAGCAGTACTTAGCAAAGGTAGTACACTGCGTGATATGTGGTAACTGCATGTCACAAGTTTGGATCCTAGCTCGTGAAAGAACACTTGTATCTAAGTGGTGATGAAGAGTAGAGAGACATCCCATTATCCTCTAAAGCTGGTGTGCGGATTTCTTGGTTCTCAAAGGAAAAGAAAAGGTTCTACTGTTGTTTAAAGCTGATCGAGTAGCTGAAAATTCTGAAGATGTCTGGAGACAATAAAGTATTTCATATGAAATGGACAGATGGATATTCTGAAAAATTCCTTGTTTATTGCATAAAAGAGAGGGACAAAGTAATTCTGATGCTGGTGTCTCCATTTTATGCTTTGGTCAGCTACTCAGCTTATTTCATTCCTTGTTTCGTTTCCTCGCTGTGTTACCTTGTATAATTTTTTGTTGATTTTCATAAATCATATAGAATTCCATTTTGACGTACTGTATCTGTGAGGGTATCATAAATTTACTTTTTGGGACCTCTGTTGATCACCCTTGGAGTTGGAAATTTAATGCATCCAATACCTGTTGGCAATTGCTATGGGTGATCTTTCATTTGCTTTTGTAGTTATACTGCCAGTAGTTGGCCTTTTAATGTTACTTTCACTGAAGAGTTTTTGTACTCTGATTTCTCTGCTAATTTATTTTTTCTACGATTCCAAGGTGTCCAAAGCGCGAGGAGCTAAAACTTCCTCGTGAAGGAGCGGCTTTCTGGTTTGTAGCTATGATCATTCTCTTATGAATTATTTTGTAGCTACGACCATTCTCACACTGAACTATCTTCTCCATCTTTCATTAATCGAGCTGAAGCTTAATTTTGGGATTACTGATATGTATAACTTGTATCATAGCTGAAATCATCAATCTGTAGGAAATTTTTTCTTTTTTTGGTAACAGCTTGTACATAGGATTTATAAGTTCGGTAAAGTTTTTGTGATACAAAACAGGAGGGATAATGGTGTACTCGCTGCTTCTTAAAGATTTGATGTGTGCATAACCTCTGCACCTTTAATGTTATGTTTGCAGAATTTTGTAACAGGACTATTTGGCATATTGTAAACTAGATTTTCTATTTGCATAAGTTGTGCAATGTCAAAAACTTAGTTTCAGTGGTGGAAACTGGAACAATGAAGGACATTATAATATTTTATTCTTTATGGGGTACTCCAACAAGAACAGCCAGTTTAAGTTTCATTAGCATGTACTTCCAGTAAAACTAATGTAGTAATAAGAACATAAAATAAGGAAATTTGACGACAGAAAACATACATCATGGACATATTCAAATGCTGAAATCATAGCATCAATATGCCCAGTATATTCAACACTCTTGTCTACTCTGCCATCAGTCATCTTAGCAATTACCTAATCAAACAAGAATCCAATAAAAGATGATCAACTTCAGCTCACACCTTTTTTTTTTTTTTTTTTTTTTTTTTTTTTTTTTTTTTTTACTGATCTATTAGCAAACTAAGGAAATAAGAGTACCTCTTGAACTGGTTTATTATGATCCTTTGGATTCACAAACTGTCGCACCAAATTTCTTTCTTAGCTGTAGAAAATAGGCAAAATGGATGAATGAGTTGAGACAAGCTATAAGAAAGGAATTAAATAAGATAAAGGATGAAGAATGTTGAAGATTCAAGTGAAACATATCAAGGCACCTGTGTAGGTACAACTTAATTACCTAACTCAAATCTGCTAGGAATTAAATCAACATCAATTATCCTTGAAGCACCAACAATTCTTGCTCCTTCTGCAGCCTGACCAAATGGGATCACATTATTAATAAGATTCCTTAAAGTAACATATGGGAAAGAACATAGATAGAAAAATCATTGAAAATTATTTGCAATATGGATAGAGTACTCACAGCACAGCCCCGAGTCCAAATATGGCCACACTTGATCCTTTTGTTGGTTTAGCCACATTCACAGTAGCACTAAGTTCTAGAAAAATAGCATTTGATCAATCGAAAATTGAACTCCTCACATGAAACTACTATTTGAGATGCATAATTTATTGTTGTTTATCGTATACATGTGGAGATTCCACAACAGAGCGCACAACCTTTGTCAAGAGGGGTTGATTTTAACAACACAACCAACATGAACCACAGTGTACTCACTAAAAGTAGAGGTCCCAACAAAATGGTAAATGGGCTTTCCATTAATGGAAAACCTTGACTGTCCATCGTGAATCATCAATCCCCTATCAGTGTTAATCCTTAAGTGGCTGCACATATATAGCTTATAAGGAGGGAGAATGCTATTCAGACTTACTATAGGACGCAGGTGTACAATTCACAAATGCAACCGAACTCACAAACCGAAGGCACAGAAGTGACGGATAAATAGATGTTTACTGCAATTAGCACTCTCATACATTCAGATTGCTTGGGGTCGTATGTTTTAATATTACATCCTACATAAAATTTACTTTGACAAAAGTCACGTGTTAACCCTACTTTACTTTTGACACGTTGCTTTACACCGCTCAAACGAATATATCTACACTCTGTTTCCTTTTGACACGTTGCTTTACACGTTGCTTTGCTTTTAAAGGTGTTAGAATGATTTTACCTTTTGGAAGCAGAGATGAAAGCAAGGACACATTTGAGAAAATTTTGGATTTGTCGATAGCTTTCATTTCTTTGATATATGGTAAAGAGCACATATCTGTATTTAGTATATGGTTCATAACATAGTATTACTGTATTAGAGCTAAATAAGTTTAGCTGATTGTCACTGTTAATGCTTCCTTGTTCTTTATTTGCATTTTTATAGGAAAAAAAGAACTATTAACCACTAATCGATCTTGCATATTATGTTACTGTGTTTGATGTGGCCAATCCTACAATTTGTGTATTTACTGTCATTATATGAGCTCTCTGATGCATTGTTATTTTGGTACCTATAAAGAATAGAGTACCTAATGATATTTTGTTTAAACAAAGGAGAACTTTGATGTAGCTATAACGCTTACAATATGCTTAACAAGTGACAATATATTTTATGTGTTATATATCTTTCTAACTAAAAGGATGTGTCATGTCTTCAATTATTGTATGCATAGTTCTTATAGTTGTCTGTAGAAGTATTCTGGGGTTTTGTGGAAAATGGATATGTCCCAGGTCTGATGTGATTTTGTGGAAATATATAAAATTCTGTCGTCACTGATCAATAGATCAACACTAGCAAAACTCTACTACTGCTTTGTTGCACCAATGGCAAAGCTGGTTGTTATGCTTTCGCGTTATTTGACTCTAATTTACACTCCTCTTCATCTTTTTGGCAATTATGCAGAGTACAATATGTATGAAGCTTATTGTTCGTATTAAGTATATCTAAATAGCAGGTGTTCAATTGATGACAAACTGAGTTAAGTTTTCTTGGTCAACAATCTTTTGCTTATGTTGTGCCAATAGAATGGCTGACTGTTATGGTTTTGCCTCATTTGAGCTCTAATGTAGATTTTTTTTTACTGTTCTGTTCTGAAAAATCTGTGGATGCTTTGTTTCTCTCCATTGTCCTTGGTATAATATTCGTGTAAACTTCTTATTGGAAAAAGGTGCAGCCTTGAACTTATATGCCTTTGCTCTTTATGTTTTGCTGTCATGTATTTATAGTATACTAAGTGTTATCTGTTGTTCCCTTTTAAATATTTGTAGAAAATAATGTACACCAATGTTCATGTGTTGTTTGTCTTTGTTTCAGACTAATAAAAAAAGTCATTGTATTGTAGGTTGCAAAAGTGATTGGCCGACACTCATAAAACTTAAATTTCTTCGTGAATGGATCGTCAACAAAAAAGAAAACAACCTTGCATAACAACAGAAAATCATGATAGTAATGCCAAGCGGCGTGAACTGTATCATGATATGGCCACGGCTAAAAAGAACGCACTTCTTGCAACGACGCCTCATGATTTTCATTCATAATATTGGTGAAGTTTTTGTGCTAAGAATTTCTTGATGGTAATTACAATTTATGCTAACTTTGTAACCACACTTAGTTTCTACTTTAGATTCAATTTTCTTCATCTTCAAATGATTTCTAAAAAGTATTTTATGATTTTTGATTCGTATTAACTGCTTGAGATTAATGTGTTTTTTGTGTGGGTGAAATGCAGCGAGAATAAAGGTTCATGAGCTGAGGGGCAAGTCGAAGACTGAGTTGTTGGCTCAGTTGAAGGATCTGAAGGCTGACCTTGCTCTTCTCCGTGTTGCTAAAGTCACCGGTGGTGCCCCTAACAAGCTATCCAAAATGTTTTCTACCTCTATTGTTAAACCTTGCAATAAAAAATTGTTGACTGGTACTAATTTGTTTGTAATTTTAGTTTATGTAATTTTCTTTTTAAATGTACATATCGTGTGAGATGTGTTGCCTAAACATAAAACAGGTAGTTTACGATTTTGGTCTATGCTAGATTTTATTAGCATTTGCCATATAACTTATATATATATATATATATATATATATATGTTGGGCTTTTAAGTATATGATATGCTTTAAATAGGGTGAATGGGAAATGGAGGGAAATGAAATTTTTAAGTGAAATTTTAGGTCCCCCCCCCCAAAGGGACATTGTCCCATATTGGAAGAGGAAGAGGTTTTCTATGGATATATAAGCATTTGCTCTTCTTCTAGCTCTTAAAGAGTTGAGAAGAAGGCAAGCCTTGCGCCGTCGTCGTCGCTCGGCTTCGGCTTCGGATTTGGTCAAATGATTGATTAATTGATTAATTTTTTGGATTTATTTTGTGAGGAAATAATCCATAACCTTGGGTACTAGGAGGGGATTAAATTCCTTAAGGAAACACTGTGCATTCAGTGGGCTCGAATTAAAATTCTGTTTCTATTTTTTTCATTTCTGTTTATGTTCATTTATATTTTCCAGAATTATTTTACAAATACAGTTTACTAACAAGCTTAAAGAATTTAATATATTTTCTGTATTTGTACTCACTATTTCTGGAGAGTAAAACCTTTGTGGTTTTGTACTCTATTGGAGATTAAAATCTACGTGATTTTAACGTTTGTGTCATTCTTTTACAGAAATGACTAATGATAATGTGAACCAAGCTGTTCCAATGGTGACTGCCAATGCCTCAACGAGCCGAACAACACCGGCAACATTGGCACCGGCGGAAAAACCCGGAAGATTTTCTGGGATTGATTTCAAGAGCTGGCAGCAAAAGATGTTCTTCTATTTGACTACTCTAAGTCTCCAGAAGTTCATCAAGTAAGATGTTCCTGTGATGTCCGATGAAACTCCAGAAACTGAACGCTTTCTCGTGATTGAGGCGTGGAAGCATTCAGATTTTTGTGCAAGAATTATATTCTAAGCGGGCTAGAGGATGCTATGTATAACGTCTATAGTGGCGTGAAAACGTCAAAAGAACTGTGGACTGCGCTTGAAAAGAAATACAAAATCGAAGATGCCGTGTTGAAGAAGTTCGTTGCTGCAAAGTTTTTTGACTACAAAATGGTAGATAGCAAGTCTGTTATTGCCCAAGTCCAGGAATTGCAAGTGATTATTCACGATCTCCTTGCTGAAGGTATAAATCAAATTAATACTGATGTTGAAAGTAGTAATCTTAGTATTTTTACTAACAGAAATTTCATTGAAGGTCTTGTCATCAATGAAGCATTCCAAGTAGCAGCGATGATTGAGAAGTTGCCTCCTTTGTGGAAGGACTTCAAAAACTACTTGAAACACAAACGCAAGGAGATGTCCCTTGAAGATCTCATTATTCGGTTGAGAATCGAAGAGGACAACAAAGCTGTTGAAAAGAGAGGCTGTGGAAACTCAACAATAATGGGAGCAAGTATTGTTGAAGAGAACAAAAAGAGGAAGAAGGCTTCTGGACCGAAATACAACCCAAGCAGGAAGTGTTTGGTGGAAATTGCTACAACTGTGGAAAAATCGGACACAAATCTACGGAGTGTCGTGCTCTGAAGAAAGACAAGAAGAAGGGTCAAGCAAACATGGTTGAATAGCATGATGATGTTGATGAATTATGTGCCATGCTTTCCAAATGCAACTTGGTGGGCAATCCTAAAGAGTGGTGGATTGATTCTGGAGCCACTCGCCATGTTTGTGCTGTTAGAGAAGCTTTTGCTACTTATGCTCCTGTTGGACCCGATGAGACGCTTTCTATGGGAAATGCTGCAAAGGCCAAGATTGAAGGATGTGGGAAGATATTTTTCAAAATGACTTCCGGCAAAGTGGTGACTTTGAACAACGTCCTTCATGTTCCCGAGATTAGGAAGAATTGAGTCTCCACTGGACTTCTTGTTAAGAATGGTTTTAAATGTGTTTTTATTTCCGATAAGGTTGTAATAAGTAAGAACAAAATATTTGTAGGAAAAGGTTACCTCACTGAGGGCCTTTTCAAGATAAATGTAATGGTTGTTGAAAATAATAATAAAATTTCAGCTTCGTTTTACTTACTTGAGTCAAATGAATTATGGCATATACGTTTTGGTCTGTTAATTATAAAACCTTACGAAAAATGATTAATTTGGATGTATTGCCTAAATTTTAATGCGACAAATCAAAATGTCAAATATGTGTGGAATCTAAGTATGTTAAACATCCTTATAAGTAAGTTAAAAGGAATTCAGATCCTTTAGACTTAATTCACACTGATATTTGCGATATGAAGTCAATACCATCTCGCAGCGGAAAGAAGTATTTCATAACTTTTATTGACGATAGTACTCGATATTGCTATGTTTGCTTACTTAATAGTAAAGATGAAGCAATAGACGCATTCACGCAATACAAAAATGAAGTTGAAACGCAACTTAACAAGAAAATCAAAATGATAAGAAGTGATAGAGGAGACGATGAATGCATTATTGATAAGTTCTGGTTTGCCGCGGAACTTGGGGGGGAGGGGGGGGGGGGAAGCCGTTCGTACGGCTAGCCGAATACTAAATCGAGCACCCCATAGCAAAACACAATCCATTCCATATGAAAAACGGAAAGGAAGGAAAGCCAACTTGAATTATTTTAAAGTGTGGGGGTGTTTGGCAAAAGTGCAAGTTCCTAAACCCAAAAGGGTAAAAATAGGACCGAAAACCGTTGATTGTGTTTTCATAGGATATGCGACTAATAGTAAAGCATATCGATTTCTGGTTCATAAATCAGAAAATCCCGACATTCATAATAATACGGTTATAGAATCAGATAACGCTGAGTTCTTTGAAAATATATATCCGTATAAAAAAGAAGTGAGTCGATTGGTGAAGGATCTAAACGACCTCACTACAAAAAATCAGAATTATTGTGGCGGTTATATTACGGCGGTTCCAAATAACCGCCACAAAATATAATTAAAAATGGCGTTTTACCAGCTGCCGGATTAAAAAAAATTTTATAGCGGCGATTATTTCGTATTGTGGCGGTTAGAAACGCCGTAATATTTTACCCAATATATTTTAACTGTTCCCTCAATAAGTTTTAGTATTTCCCCCACATTTTGAGACTCCCTCCAGAATTTCCCCTTTCCCTCCATAGGTCTCGTATATCTTTCCCCCAATTTCTATTTCCCCCAATTCCTTCCCCCGATTCATTCTTATTGAAGGCTGCTGGAATGTAAAACTCACAATCTCCAAACAATTGCAGCTGAGGTAATGCGTTCCCCTCTAATAACGCTGGAAACATATTCCTGAAACATTTACAGTTTAGCACTAATTGAACTCCCAATTTTCTAACTTCAGATTCTTCTATTTCTCCCAATCTATTTCTCCGGCTAGAAGAATTGAGATTCAAATTAAAAAAAGTACATGAAATTCATTTAGCAGCTTCAATAATCTCAGCTAATGTAGCGATTAGGGTTCATGTTTAGTACCAAAAGTTCTTTTTCTCTTTATTAGGGTTCATGCATGTAGCGATTTTCCCCAATTTTGTTCTAATTTTTTTTCCTCAGTATGATAATCTATGATTCATTCAGTCAATTAAATATATAACATCCAAAATAGTAATCTATTACTAGAAAGACATTAATGTTCTAATGGTTTCAGTTTTTCTTTTTATTTTGAGTCCATTTTTTGTTATTTTTCTGTTCAATTAGTTTAGTACTTCTTTAAATGTTTGCTGCTTTGTTTGGTATCTTGATATGTAGCCGAGAGATCAAAATCTATTGGTGAAGCTATTGGGATCGACATCCACAGTAAAACATTTGAGAGGTATCAGTTTAATATTGTCCTTTCTTTTGAGCAGATTTCTTTTTATTAAAAGGTAGATTGATTATTTTTTTGGTCACTAGCGGATTAGCAGAGCTTTCTGCGATAATAGGTTCAACTTATCTATCAAACGGTTACAAATTGTATAGGTAGAAAGATATGATATCCAACTGTAAGAATCTGAAGTAGTAAGTTAACAGTTTGACACTGTGTATGAGCAAATTTTTTTAGAGAAAAACTTAGTTCAGATTAAGTGAATATATTCACTAATTATTGCAGGTTATGTTTTGCCTTAGGCTTTATGGATTTTGAAACTAAAAGCAAAAATGCAGGAGTAATCTGAAGTTAAACTTTATCTGTACAAGAAACCAAAATAGTACTTTCGTTTCAAGTTCTAGTAGACCATTTCTTAATTTGTTTACCATTTAAAGAGCTGTATTTGACATTCAACAATTCTGTAGTTGAAGAGATTATAATATGAGTTTGTGTTCGAAATTAATTAATGTAGAAGTAATGTGACTTTTCATGTTAATTAAGTTGGCAATGGCTTTTCAAATTAAGTGGATATATTCAGAGGTTATATTTTTCACATATAAGCTTTTGAACTATCTTTTTAGTTTTAATATTGTGATGTTATCTTATGTCTTCCTTTCTAGCCATGCCAATTGATAAATCTTGGATTAGCAAACCACGAAACACACCTGAATATGCAGATGGTCTAAGATAATTTTTGGATTTTGCTTTTGAGCACGGGTCAATTGATGGGCGCGTAATTAAGTGTCCGTGTCGAAAATGTGGTTTTAACAAATGGCAAAGAAGAGATGTAGTTGAAGAGCACTTGATTCTTAAACCTTTTCCAAAAAACTACAAATTTTGGTATTGCCATGGTGAAGAATCAAATGCAACCGTGCAACAGACTTCTCAGAGCACCCATATCATAGAAGATAATTTACAGCCCCAAGATCCAATGGAAGTTATGATTAATAATCCGTTTGGGTTCACCCGGAACAATGTCAACGAGCCTGGTGCGTCTTCTAATCATATAAATAGAGAAGAAATATTTGATGAAGGGCACGTTGAGGGGCATAATGAAGATTATACAAATTCTTATGAATTGGTCGAAGATGCAATCAACCATTATACGAAGGGTGTACGAAGTATTCCAAATTGTCCTTTCTTATCAAAATGTGTCATATAAAGTGTCTTTGTCGAATGACTGACAAGACGATGAGTATGATATTAGAATTGTTAAAAGATGCCTTTGATGCCAAGATTCCTGGTTCTTTTTATGAGGCCAAGAAAACAATCACAAACTTGGTCTTAATTATACCAAGATACATGCCTGTCCAAATGATTGTATGTTATATTTTGGAAAAGATGAAGGCTTGCAAGAATGCAAAAGATGCAAGTCATCTAGGTGGAAGGATAATAAGAAGAAGCAGCCTGTAAGGATATTGCGCTACTTTCCACTAAAGCCAAGGTTGCAAAGATTGTTCATGTGCTCTAAAACTGCCGAGTCTATGAGATGGCAGTGTAGCCAAGATGGATTGATGAGGCATCCCAGGGATTCTCAGGCTTGGAAAACTTTTGACTTGCTTCATCCTGAATTTGTTGTAGATCCTCGAAATGTACGGCTAGGCCTAGCTAGTGACGGTTTCAATCCTTTTGGAGCAATGGCAACTAACTATAGTATCTGGCCAGTGGTACTTATTCCATACAACCGTCCTCCTTGGGAGTGCATGAAACAAACTTCATTCATACTCTCAATGATCATTCCAGGGAAACAAATGCCGGGCAATGACAAAGATGTGTATTTACAACCTCTCATCCAAGAGTTGAGGGAATTGTGGTACGATGGAGTGCAGACATTAGATTCTTCAAAGAATGAAATATTTAAAATGCGAGGAGCATTGATGTGGACAATTAGTGGTTTTCCTGGTCTTGGTACATTATCTGGATGGAATACATACACTCAGTTTGCTTGCCCCACGTGTAACTTTGATATAGACTCTTGCAGTGACGACCCTGTGACGACCCGACCCGTCGTCACGTGAGTTACCGCCCCGTTTCCCCCATGTTATGCTTCTTCATGTTTCATTATCAGTATTTGATGTGTTAGAGTGGGTTTGGAATGGTTTTGATAAGAAATAAGACACTTAGTCTCTTTTAAGAAGGCTTAAGTTGGAAAAGTCAACCGGATGTTGACTTCTGTGTTAGAGGGCTCGGATTTGTATTTCGATGATTTGGTCAGCTTCGGGGGATGATTTGTGACTTAGGAGTGTAATCAAAAGTGATTTTTGGAGGTCCGGAGTAGAATTAGGCTTGAATTGGCGAAGTTAGTATTTTGGCGAATTCCGGTTGGTAGGTGAGATTTTGATCCGGGGGTCGGAATGAGATTCCGAGAGTTGCTGTAGCTTCGTTAGGTGATGTTGGATGTGTGTGCAAAATTTCAGGTCATTCGGAGGTGTTTTGGTTGGGTTTCTGATCGAATGCGTGTTTCAGAAGTTTTAGAAGAACTTAGGCTTGAATTCGATGAGAAATGATGGTTTTAGTGTTGTTTCAGGTGTTTTAATGATTGGAGCAAGTTTGAATAAGGTGTTGGATCATGTTTGTATTTTTGGTTGAGGTCCCGAGGGCCTCGGGGTGATTTCGGATGGCTAACGGGAAGTGTTGAACTTAGGAGATTGCAGAACCTGTGCTGCTTCTGGTATTTTCGCTCCTGCGGAAATGGGACCGCAGAAGCGGTACCGCAGAAGCGAGTCAAGAACCGCAGAAGCGACAGGCATCACAGGTGCGGAGATGCTGACCGCATCTGCGGAGTCGCGGATGCGACAGTAGGACCGCAGATGCGGATTTTTGGAAGGCTAAAGGAAACCGCACCTGCGTTAAAGGAATCGCAGATGCGAGACCGCAGAAGCGGCTCCCCATCGCAAAAGCGAAAGTCGCAGATGCGGCTATGTAGCCGCAGATGCGGAAATAACTGGTCAGAAAGGGTTTTAATTCCCTTCGCGAAATTTTACAGAAAACATATTTTTAACTTTGGACTTGGGGTGTTCTTGAGCGATTTTGAAGAGGAAATTCAAGGACTTCGATCAGGTAAGCATTCTTGGACTTAGAACACAATTTTATCATGCAAATACATGGAATTACACTGAAAACTCAAGAAATTAAGGTCAAAAATGGTGGTTTAGGGCTTGAAACCTAAGAGAACAAAAATGGGAATTTGAGGGGTCATTTGGACTCCGATTTTGGTGTTCTTTATATTTATAGACTCGTGGCGAGATAAGGAATCCGGTGATGTAAAATTTATAATTTTTCGAGAAGTGGGCCCGGGGCTCGGGTTTTGCCAACTTCGTGATTTTCGATGTTTTTCGAGTCTTTTCGATTGGGTTATATTCCCTTAGCATATTGTGACGTTTTCGTTGTGGTTTTGGTTAGATTCGACGCACGGAGAGGTGAATTCGAAAGGCAAGGGCATAGCAAGCTAGGACATTGGCCGGCTTGAGGTTAGTAATAAATGTAAATGCTGTGTTGAGGGTTCGAAACCCCGAATTTGCATAACGTAGTGCTATGTGAGGTGACTTGCACGCCGGATAACGGGCGTGGGGTAGAGCACCGTCAGGGATTGCAACTCGGTCCGTCCCGCTTAATAAAATTGATACCTATTTGATTGTAGATTTGTAATATCCTTATAAAAATAGATTAATTATCATAATTGGGCTTCGTGCCAACTACTTGAATCCTTCAGGGATTATTTTAATGGTTTCTTACCATATTTATAAATATTAAACTCAGTCCTTGTATTTAATACTGTGTTTGAAATCTCAGCCATTTTCTTAAATTAGAAATTAAGTTAATATTTTTAAATGAAGTTTGGGTTAAATATTTTTATACTATTGTGTGATTTTGGACTGAGTATGGGATCGGGCTGCACGCCGCAGCAGTATTATAATGATATTGATATGAGGCCAAGGGCCTGTTTGATGCCACGAGATGGCTTATTATTGCGCTTGGGTCGTAAGGGGCCCCTCCCGGAGTCTGCACACCCCCAGTGAGCGCCGTCAACGTTAAATAAATGGAGCGGGCTGCACGGCCGCAGCGGGGTACTGGAGGTACCGGTTTTTGTGTTGCATTGCATACTTGATTGCCATTTACTTATTTGTCTGTTGTGGTATTTCTATAATTGTATTCATTAGTTTATTGAGTTGATATGATTTAGATTGAGCTGCTGTAATTATAGCTTACTTTGTGCCTGTCCAGGATTTCTTACTCTCAACCCTTATTTATGTTTATTACTTTCTGAGTTGGAAGTACTCACAATACTCCCTGCACCTTGTGTGCAGATCCAGGTACACCAAAGGGTGAGTGAGGGCTTGTTAGCTGAGCAGCAGTTATCTGGGAGTGTCGAGGTAGCTGCATGGCGTTCGCAGCCTTGATCTCTCCCTTCTATCTTTCATTATTTTATTCGTATTATTTTCCTAGTCGGACTTGTAATAGGTGAATAATCTGCTTCTAGAGGCTCATGTTCGTGACACCAGATTCTGTGGGCTATTTAGTATTTTACTTTGGGATTTTCGAATGTTAGAGATTATATCAGAATTTCCGCACTAAATTGGTATTATAGTAGTGAACATTTATTTATTTAATTAGATTATTTGGCTAAGGTTGTGTAAATGGTCGGGCTTGCCTAGCAATGTGTTGGGCGCCATCACGACCGGGGTTTGGATCGTGACAAGGTGGTATCAGAGCTTAGGTTACTTGGTCTCGCGAGTCATGAGCCGGTTTTGTAGAGTCTCGTGGATCCGTACGGAGACGTCTGTACTTATCCTCGAGAGGCTGCAGAACCTTTAGGAAAACTTCACATTCTTGAATTCTTATCGTGCGTTCTTGATTCAGCTTGAAAAGAAACTCTTGAAATTCATTTGACGTGTTCGTACGCGCGCGTGAGCACTCAGTAATAGATGTGCCTAATAGCTTGTGATGCCCTGATCGAGGGGTGAGACGTGATCTTTGTGAGTTGATGTCGGGCCAGTTGGGTGGACTTGAGGCCGGATTTTGCTTATGGCTTGAGCACCAAGATGCTGATTATGTGAGCTGTGTTTTTGAACTTATACGTTCGGCATTGTCCCCATTAGTGGGAATGATAGTTGGGTAGCTATGTGATGAGTACGTTAGCACTGCGAGAGGTATCTATATGACTTGGAAGTGGCGAGGAAGGCCTGCTGGATGATAGAAGAACTATTAGGTATTTGAATTTTCATCGTGATTCGAGGTATAGCTTCGAGTTATGGGCGTGTGAAGAATCTTTTCAAGATCCTAGTTGGGAGTGAAGTAAGTTGCATATTACGGTATGAGTTCAGACTCAGGAAGACGAAGTACCTATGTAATGTGTATAATGGTGGAAGACATACAGAAATGTTATATTGAGGCGAAAACAGGTGGGTTATCTCCCGCGGAGTGTTCTAAAGTGGTGTGATCCTTATGTGTATGTTAGGATATCTCATTTACAAGTAAAGAAAATGTGTTGAAATCTAAATTGGTCGCTTAGGGAGTGGATGTATCTGTCGTGAAGGTGAATGTGAGAATTGCAGAAGAGTTAAATTCTAACTGATCTATGATTTCACAAGCCTATAGAGGATTTGAGTTAATCTCACTATGATATCATGACAGCAATAGAGTACATGCGTAGGATTTATTGAGTGCGTTTTGATCTATGGCTTCGAGCCAAGTTGGGGAGTTTGCTATTGATTAAGTTTATTGCACGGCTAGGTGCTATGTTCGTTCCAGTTTGAGGCGCGTTGGTGAGTTAGTTGTGGCTTGCGGAGATTGGGGTCGAGGATGGCTGTGAAGGAATTTATTTTTATTTTCAAAGGTTATACGGTACCTCGTATGTGTGTGAGAATCACAGAATTTGTTAAGTTGCTGCTAGTAAAGGGCGCTCGGTGTATAGAGTAGGGACATGCGTGCTTGTAATGTGACGAGGTCATATCTTGCGGTGTCGGAGTGCTAACGAGGCACGGGTGGTTCTGTTCATTTGACCAGGCTAAATGCAGTTAAATAGAGTAAATGACTCTCGAGAATGGTACTAATGTGGTCGAGATTCTACATGTGACAATTGGGTATCTTGAATTTGTATATGTGATTAGAACTGAGTCTCCATTGGGAGAGGTCAAGATGTGTAATTTTTCTATGTCAATTATGGGCTCCTATGTAGCACTATCAGGAAGGTGCAAGTAATGGTTCGGTATTCGTAGAATGTTCTAGGATGTTTTGATTTGCGATGTAGCAGTTGGAAGGTACGAAATGGTTCGTGGGATGTAAGACAGCATGGTCTCGTGATTCAAAGTCACTCGGGATGAGTGCGGATAGATGGTGTTATATGTTGAATGCAGTTACTATTATTTCTAGGGCAATCAGGGTAAGTCGAAAGAAGATGGATTGGTTAGCCAAATATCTGTTGGCATATTGGTGGTAGAGATCAATTCCTTCAGCATGATCAGGTTACGCGTGTGATTTGCGGCGGTTTAGGTGAGGCCTGTCGTCCGCCGTAAACAATGTTATTCGAGAGTACTCCATTATTATGGGTCTGTGACATGTAGGCGGATCCCGAAAGGGTTATGGTGGGTTAGACCACTACTTAGAGATTTGCATATTCTACGGTTATGAGAATTCACCTGTGTGTTGCTATGGTTCTCCTGAAGTGAGTTAAGTGGGAAGTTTTATATGATGAAGTGTTAATCTAATAATGGTTCTGAAGTTGTGATGAAGAGCGTGTCCTATCGTATGTGGGCATGTTGGGTGCAATGAGCGGTATGGAATTTGAAGTGAAGATAGAGGTAACAGCTCGGTATGGACAAGGATGTCACGAGCTCGGATGAGCAGGGAAGTAGTTTCGACGTTTAAGGTAAGTCGGTATTGTCTTCAGCATCACCTGAGAACAGTGTTTTGTGAAAGGGCTTTGCATCCTGGTTAATGATCCTTGATCGCTTTTCAGCAATTGTGCAGTCGGTGGTTTGGGGGCACGACCCAGTTATTCGTAATGGTAGGTTGTGGGAGGGTGTCCCACAGGAAAATTGTGTAAGTATGGCAGTTAGTCACTTGATTGATTGAAGACTTGAACCAAATATGAAGGTTGCGATAATATCATTGAATTGAGAAAAATATGACCGGAGGACACTCAGTCTATTGAGTTGTGGACTACGGATGATTCCTCCGACTGTGATGGATGTTCCTATGTGTTACGAGCGGAAGATGAGCTGTTAGGGACCTTTGAAAGGTAATTAACCTAGTTCAGTGCGAGCAGGATCAGCTTGAGGTCGGCGGATGGATTCAAATGTGAATATGGGCTCTATGTCAGGCCAAACAGGTTCATTTCAGTGATGCGCTCCTTATGGAGGAGGAGTCAGGGGGTTATTCCGTTGTTAGATATTTTATGCAGTGACACACTATGCCGTGTGGGTTTTGAGACGGGTTGAGAAAATGCTTATGTGTTGAGGATTCGCGTAGAAATGATGTGCATGAGCGAAATGGCTCTCGAGATTCAGATTGTACATCGCACCTCAGTTGAGCTTGAGTTGTGGTAGCTTATAGCGCTATATGTCCCCTCAGGGATGGTATTGTGCACTTAGCATACTTGTGACCGAAATTCGGTATTTTATATTAATGAGCAATTTAGCTTGATGTACACCTCTTTAGGTGAGTGTTATGTGTGGATCGGGTGGCACGCCGCCATGAGTGTGTTATTTGGATCGGGTTGCGCCGCAACAGTATGATTTTGAGCATGGTTTTCTATATGCCATTTTAATATACCTTGCTTCTTATCTTTCTAAGGAGAGCACATAGTAGTGCGTGAGTTAGGCAGTTCCTTTCAGAGTTCTTTTTCTTNGCCAAATATCTGTTGGCATATTGGTGGTAGAGATCAATTCCTTCAGCATGATCAGGTTACGCGTGTGATTTGCGGCGGTTCAGGTGAGGCCTGTCGTCCGCCGTAAACGATGTTATTCGAGAGTACTCCATTATTATGGGTCTGTGACGTGTAGGCGGATCCCGAAAGGGTTATGGTGGGTTAGACCACTACTTAGAGATTTGCATATTCTACGGTTATGAGAATTCACCTGTGTGTTGCTATGGTTCTCCTGAAGTGAGTTAAGTGGGAAGTTTTATATGATGAAGTGTTAATCTAACAATGGTTCCGAAGTTGTGATGAAGAGCGTGTCCTATCGTATGTGGGCATGTTGGGTGCAATGAGTGGTATGGAATTTGAAGTGAAGATAGAGGTAACAGCTCGGTATGGACAAGGATGTCACGAGCTCGGATGAGCAGGGAAGTAGTTTCGACGTTTAAGGTAAGTCGGTATTGTCTTCAGCATCACCTGAGAACGGTGTTTTGTAAAAAGGCTTTGCATCCTATTTGATAATTCCTGATTGCTTTTCAGCGTTAGTGCGGCCGATGGTTTGGAGGTACGACCCAGTTATCTGTAATGGTAGGTTGTGGGAGGGTGTCCCACAGGAAGAGTGTGTAAGTATGGCAGTTAGTCACTTGATTTATTGGAGACTTGAACCAAGTATGAAGGTTGTGTTAATATCGTTGAATTGAGAATATATGCCCGGAGGGCACTCAGTCTATTGAGTTATGGACTACGGATGATTCCTCCGACTGTGATGGATGTTCCTATGTGTTACGAGCGGAAGATGAGTTGTTAGGGACCTTTGAAAGGTAATTAACCTAGTTCAGTGCGAGCAGGATCAGCTTGAGGTCGGCGGATGGATTCAAATGTGAATATGGGCTCTATATCAGGCCAAACGGGTTCATTTCAGTGATGCGCTCCTTATGGAGGAGGAGTCAGGGGGTTATTCCGTTGTCAGATATTTTATGCAGTGATACACTATGCCGTGTAGGTTTTGAGACGGTTTGAGAAAATGCTTATATGTTGAGGAT
>NW_017673820.1:0-35076 GCF_001879085.1 Nicotiana attenuata
GAAAGCACACAGAGACCCTAGGGACCACCCATGATCCTATGCAGACAGACACGGCTTAGGGAGTCTTCTATATCCTTTTTCTATATTTTTTGTGCTTATTTAGACTAGTTGGCATTGGGGACAATGCCGGCTTTCCATTTGAGGGGTGGAGCCCTACATTTTTGTGGATGACTGTATATATTGATATTTTTTATGCTTTCTTGACTTTCACATTTGGTCTGATATGTAATTTGATATTACGCACTTTTATTTTCACTTTTGGTCTGTATATAAAGTTACATTTCATTGTAAATATTCATCACATCTATTGTATATTCAAACCCCCTCTTGTATATATTTATTCTATTTCCGCAAAAATTTTCGTTTTTAGCTTCTTATTTGTGATTCGTAGCTTTTTATTTTCGGAGTTTTCAATAAACCTTTGGTTTTCTTAATTCACGGTTTTTCCAAAGGTGGAATGTTGTGTGAACCGGGTGGCTCTTCCCAATGATAGATGGCGTGACAACCCTCTCTAAGGGTTTGAGTCCGTTTTTCTTTTTTGTTTTTAGTAGTTTGTAGTTAAGGGTACCTCAAGCAAAGCTTCACTTGGGCCTAGCACATTTGCCCTTTGATCTTATGGTCAAAACAAATGATATGTTTAGGATGGTGAAAGTCGTGCCTTGAGACTCTTGTGTTGACCGATGTTCATCAAGTGGTTTTTCGGACCATTGTGTGCTCAAATCGTATCTAAGGTCGTTGTGGGCCCCGAATCTATGTCTTTAGCAATCCCTTAGCATTGTGTGGTGAGTAATGAATTGCGGTCCAAGTCCGAGCCATTGGTCTAGAACTTGCCCAGAATGTTTGTTGAGGCGAAATCCTAAGTGAATTTTGACTTGAGACGTGATTATAGGCTCTCCTTGATCCAAATGATAGATTGAACAATTCCATAGCCTACCAATGATAAGATCCCTAGTCAACCCTTTTGAGCCTTAGACCTTTTTCTTTCAAGAACCATGATACAAGCCTATACCCGTTCTAAAAAGATACCCTCTCTTGGCACTCAAATCTTTCCTTTAGCACATGGCAAAAGTATAAGTTTGGGGGAGAGACGAGGATAGCAACAAAGTGGTAAAAAGGCACAAAAGTGAAGAAAAGGAAAGGCAATGAAAAAGAATGAAAAGCAAAAAGACAAAAAGGTGAAAAAGACTACAAAGGGATTCAAGAAAAGCAAAGAAAGAAAGGTGTGGAAAGTTGAAAAAGGAGAAAAGGTTTGAAATGCATAAGAAAGAGTGACAATGTGTCTCTCTAACCCCTTAGAAAGAAGTGAAATGACTCAAAAAGTCAAGTAAATTATGTCAAATGAATCAAAAGAAGTGCTTAAGGGAAGATGGAACCCACTTGAACAAAAACATGACTTACCCTGAACCAAAAGCCTTCACAATGACTCCACAAAAGCCCTATATGATCTTGAGTCGGATGAAGCTTACATTAGTGGATACTCACATAAGGGGCAAGCATATGGTACTTAGAGCCGGACTTGTGACCTTTCCTTGAGAGAGATGAGTGAATTCCCATTAACCTCATTTTGTGTGCCACTATTCTAAAGGTGAGGTTTACTTAGGGAGAGTTGAGGATGTGTGAGTTTGGATTCCACAATGACCAAAGTAATTGAAAGAGTTCTTTGATGTGTTGAGTCAACTCTTGATGCTCTTGTGTCGCACTTGATCCATGGTTTTTCAAAGGTTAAATGTTGTTAATGACTCATGTGTGTCGAGGGCAATTGTTAGTCCCAATTGATGCTAGTTGAGGTTGCTTTAGGAAAGCTGAAAATTTCTTGGATTGTCCCTTAAAGGGTGGGTCTTATTTTGTTTGCTTGAGGACAAGGAAAAGCTCAAGTTTAGGGGAATTGATAACTAGGGATTTTGACGTATTTTATACCCCTTTGTGCTTATGCTTTGATTATAAATTCATGCAAAATAGTCCCAAAAGGATCATAAGTTGTGCTTGATTGCAGGTTTAATCAACAAAGTGACAAGATGTCAAAGATCAGCTCAAAAGAAGTGAAACCTGCACAAGTACCAAAAGACAAGACAAACTCAGGAAAAATAGGCCTAGTGCGGCCGCACTACACTTTGTACGGTCCGCACTAGAGAGTTTCAGAGACTCAGCATTTCAGGCTTCGAAGCAATGCGGCCGCACTAAACTTTGTGCGGTCCGCGGTGGACCTCCGCGGCCGTACTACCATTCTGTGCGGTCCGCAGAGGCAAGGTTCAGAGAGATGCCAAGTGGAAAGATTCAAGTCTGTGCGGTCCGCGGTGACTTTGTGCGGACCGCGCTAGAAGCCTCCGCGGCCGCAGACCATTCTGTGCGGTCCGCGGAGCCTGGGTTCAGAGAGTCAAAATTTCAAGTTCAAGAGCCTAGTGCGGCCGCACACCATTTTGTGCGGTCCGCACTGACCCCGCAGGGGCAATTTTGTCCAGTTTTTCCAGCTTAGTATAAATAGAACATTTTTCCATTTTTAGGGTATCAGATATTATCAGACGTTAGCTGCGCTCGTGAGAAGACATTTCTTAGCCATTTTGGGCATTTTTACTTAGTTTTAATCGTTGAATCTTTGTATTTACATTAGTAATTAATTAATATGTCTTTCTCTTCATTTATTTCTCTGATTTTATCTTCAAGCATGAGTAGCTAGACCCATTAGCTAGGGTTGTGGCTCAACCCTAGTGTGGGTAATTGATGGGTGTTGTAATTTAAGGTTAGATTGATATTGGGTGTTTGTTATTTGAGTTAATTTTATGATTTAATTTATGAATTAGTGGTTGCAAACACTAGTTTGTGCTACGTTGACTTAGGCTCTTCTTGAGAAAGAGAGCCTAAGTCTCCAAAATTGACTCAACAAGGAATTGGGATGGACTCAAGAGATTTGATAGTCCCAATTAAAGGGTTAAACCTCGAGAGAGTAATTACCCGACTTGAACCCTAGTTGCTTGGGCAAATATGCATACCTAATCGGTCTTGAGAGAGTTAATTGGGCAAAACCACTCTTTCTACCGAGAGGTGTAGAGTGGGTATTATCGAGCAACGATTATAACATATTTCCCCAATCATGTCAATCGTGCCTTAGATGCAATTACCTGTCAATTAGCCTCCTAGGTGAAAGTCACTACCCTAGTGCCTTTTAAACCATTAGATACAACTTGTAGCAATTTACTCTTAGTCTAATTTAGTTGAAATTATAATTTGTAGTTTGATCATAGTAGAATATAAAGAAAAACCAAAAATGAATAGAAGACCAATTAAGAACACATACACAATCCTAAACTAGATAGATACTCGGTTCCAATCCTAGCTCTCTGTGGATTCGATACCGACCAAAATCGGGTAAAAGCTATTGCGACCCTCTCTTGCTACTTATTAGTAGTGCGGAGTTGGCTGCGATCAAAAATCTCCCTTCCAAAAGCTCCAAAATCGTCCAACCCGAAGTGAAAATGGGTGGAAATGAACCAAAACTCGATTTTTAAAGAGAGCTCACTGCCTCCAGCCCTTTCGCACCTGTGGTCTCTTGACCGCTTCTGCGGTCCCGCAGGTGCGGACCAATTGCCGCTTCTACGTCCTCTCTTCCGCAGGTGCGTTCCCCACATCTGCGTCAAAACGACCGCATCTGCGGTCCCAGCCTAGCCATCCATTTCCGTTTCTGCGGCTCTGCACCTGCGGCCCTAGTCTCGCAGGTTCGGTTACACCAGCAACCAGCAACTTCAGCCCTTTCCAAAATCCCATTTTCGATCCGTTAACCACCCGGAATCCACCCGAGGCCCCCGGGACCTCAACCAATCATGCCAACCAGTCCCAAAACACATTACGGACTTGCTCAAGGTCTCAAATCATATCAAACAACGCTAAAATCATGAATCGACCTCCAATCTAAGCTTAATGAACTTTAGAATCTCAAACTTCTACATTCGATGCCCAAACCCGTCAAATCACGTCCGATCGACCTCAAATTTTGCACACAAGTCATATTTTACATGACGGACCTACTCCATTTTTCGGAATCGAATTTCGATCCCGATATCAAAAAGTCCACTTCCGGTCAATCTTTTCAAAAACCTTCAAATTTCTATCTTTAGCCAAATGACTCCAAAATGACCCACGGACCTCCGAATTCACTTCCGATCGCGCTCCCAATACCAGAATCACCATACGGAGCCACTCCCAGACTCGGAATCCCAAACGGACATCGATAACACTGAAATGCACTTCAACCCAAGCTTATGAAATTTCTTCCAAAATGCTAACTTCCACAATAGGCTCCAAAACGCTCCTGGGTCATCCAAAACCCGATCCGGGCATATGCCCAAGTCCAAAATCATCATACGAACCTGGTGGAGCCTTCAAATCCCGATTCCGAGGTCGTTACTCAAAAATCCAATCCTAGTTAATTCTTTCAACTTAAAGCTTTCGAAATGAGGATTCTCTTTCCGAATCAACTCCGAACTTCCCAAAATTCAATTCCGACCATGCGTACGAGTCGTAATACCTGAATTGAAGCTGCTCATGGCTTCAAACTGCTGAACGATGCGCTAGAGCTCAAAATGACCGGTAGGGTCGTTACATTCTCTCCCACTTAAACATACGTTCATCCTTGAATGTGCTAAGAACTGCGCTGGAGTTGCCTGACTTCACAGTTAAACACCTTGTGCACCTACCCGTGGTACCACAACTCAGTTGAGCACATTAGCTCGAGCAAATCCGAAGGTATTCTCTTTTATTCAAACAAATAAGCTTAGAACCCAATTCCAATATCCGGAATTCTCCGTCAGGCCTGCCTCCACTACATGAACACCGGGACAATCACTACGTGCATTACCACAGCCTGACAACATATCTTAGCTGAATTCACACCTTGTACCACCTTACTCACAGGACCATAATAACGTTCTCTGATCAAATTAGTCGAAATTCCACCAATCTGATGCTCTCAATGCACCTCATGATATATATAACTTTTTTTCCAACTCTCATAATACCGCAACGACGGAAGAGATGTGAAGAATTCATAACAAACTGCCGAGTCGACAAATCGATGAGCCTATACTCCTGACAAGAATCCTTACCTTATCCCGAACCAAATAATGGTATTTCTCCTTAATATACTTCATATAATCCGATCGCACTGATCCCAGATCCAATAACATTATCTCACCCAGTACGAACTGCCTAGGCAATAAGCCACCCCGGACATGATCAAAAGTCTCATATGATGCCACAATGTGCCAATAGGCTACCAATTCGAACGTGATACAAAAGGAAAACGAACTCTGAAAAGGAAATCCAATTACCCCGCTCACGAATCATACATGCGACGCGGTCGACTTAATTAACCAAATACCCCTCTCGGGAATCATACATGTGACGCGGGCACACCGCTAACATAAGTTTTTCTCAGGAAAAGAGGAAACAAAACGCATAAACACAGATACGGGGGACTGTACTCAACCTCACACTGTTGCGGTGTGCAACCCGATCCAAACAACATACCCATGGCGGCGTGCCACCCGATCCACACATAAAATTTACATAGGGGGGTACACACCGAGCTAGATTGCTCATTACAACAAGATACTGAATATCGGTCACAATCACGCTAAGTGCATAATACCATCCCTGGGGAGACACATAGCGCTATAAGCTACAAAACCCAAGCACAACTGAGGTGCGATATACGATCTGAATCTCAAGAGCCATTTTGCTCATATAACCTCATCGATACGCGGAACCTTAACACATAAGCAATTCACCAAGCCGTTTCACAACTCTCACGGCACAATATATCATTACATGAAATAACTGACATCACAGTCCACAACCCAATAAACCATGTGCCCTCCAGGCATCAATTCTCAATTTAACGACATCACTAATATCTTCATACTTGATTTAACTCTTCAATCAATCAAGTGGCTACATGCCACACTAATACAACCTTCCCGTGGGCATGCTCCCACCACCTCCCGTAACAGATAACAGATCTGTACATCCAAAACACCGGCCGCACTAACGCTGAAAAGCGGTCAAGAATTCTTAACCAGAATGCAAAGCCTCTTTCACAAAACGCTGATCTCAGGTGACGCTGAAGACAATACCAGCTTACCTTAAACATCGAAACTCCTTTCTTGCTCATCCGAGCTCGTGACATCCCTCGTCAACACCGAATTGCAACCCTGATCCTCACTTCCAATTCCATACCACTCACTGCACCCAACATGCCAATATATGATTGAATACGATTTTCATCATAACTCCGGAACCACTAATAGATTAACACTTCATCATATAAAAACTTTTTACTTAACTTATTCCAAGAGAACCATAGCAACACACGAGTGAATTCTCATAATCGTAGAATATGCAAATCTCTAAATAGTGGTCTAAGCCACCACAGCCCTTTCGGGATCCGCCTACACATAACAGGCCATAACAGTAGAATACTTCCGAATAACATCAATTACGGCGGTCGACAAGCCTCACACGTACTGTCACAAATCACTTGCATAACTTGATCGCGCTGAAGGAACTGATCACATCCACCAATATGCTAATTCGACTATGGCTAATCAGTCTATCTTCTTCCAATTTACCCTTGATTGCCTTAGAAATAATAATAACTCCATTCAACACATAACATACTCCATCCGCACTCATCCCGAGTGACTTTGAATCACGAGACCATGCTGTCTCAAATCCCACAAACCATTTCATACCTCCCAATTGCTACACTGCAGGTCAAAACATCATAGAACCTTCTAGGCACCTTCTCATAAGCTGCTACAAGGCTTGATTCTTAACTGTACCTATAGGCTCGAAACCATTAGGCACCACACTTTACCCCTTTTAATCCATTAGAGCCGTTGTTGAGAGCCACCCGCTCTAACTTGCCCCCGAATATAATCAACTCTATAAATCTTCTAGCACATGAATACCCTCTCGACGAAGCACCCGGCAGAATCACTCCCCTTGAAACCCACATCTATACAAGGCATAAATCCCGAATCCTTCCCCAAGTCTGAACATGAGCCAATAAGGTCGACTGTAGCACATCTTTGCCAATTCCTTTGTTCAGATACCTCTTACGTTCCTTTCTCTTGGACGAAATAACTTACCAATACGCCGATAACCCGAAACCTCACAAGAAGATAACCATACAACCCAATCGTAGGCCCCACTTAGCCTGAAGCCAACTTTACACAAATCTAGGGCCCACCAAGATTCTTTCTCCATTTTTGACATTCTCTTGCATAACCAGCCCGTCAAATCCTTTGAAATCTTCCTGTAAAACCCTTTACGGATACTCTAAATCACTAACCACATTCACATGACCGATCTCTTTACCGTATGGCTAGTAGAATTCTTTGCAGAAGCTTCGCCAACCACGCGACCGTTGACCTGCTCACAGGAAATAACCCACCTGGGCCCGTGCTCATCCACCAGCTACACAAGTCAATTCACTCCTTGTGGACCTCAATCGAATGTGCGACAATATCTTCCGATTCAAGCTATGTTGTATCCTTCTCCATATCGAACAACTCCTTTCCGTCATATCCAATATCCCGCTGCACAATAGCCAATACTTCAAATTAAATCCGTAGACCCCAATCACCAATCACTAAAATTCTCAAATCATTTCAAACTCTCCTTAAGGTGCGTAGGCATCCTACCACAAAGCCCATATGCAACTCCGCCACTCTCCCACTTTGGCGGAACTCCCCCCTTTAATCGACTACTCGAACTTCGCTTCTTATACCTGGCCTTCTAGAAATTTTAACCACCGCCTGACACTCCCCACATGTCCTTCCTCATCCTTTGCTGCTCAGTTGTTGCCTTAAATAAAATCTACCATTGTAGCACTTGAACCTACAAATCGCTGCTAACTTTAAACCTTTCCGAAGATCATCGATCTCGAGCCGTCAACATTAGGAACACCGATTCAATCCTGATCCACCACACCCCGCGATATCTAACAGTCGCTTCTCCAATATTATTTCGCAATACCTTACCCGAAATGCGAATCGCAGGAGACCATAACACCGGCGAATTTAACACGCTCAATCGAGGACGACGATACCACGTCGTAGGTGCAAATTCCACCACATTTGAGAACACCAAGTCTCGTTACTCCATCGATCCAAATCTAGACATTCATAGGACAATTGCTTTTCCCCGCTGGAAATGAAATACCGAATCTCAGAATCGTGCACTGAGAAAACTCCCTTCCAAATCTTTCACTGCCCCAACATATAGGCAAGTATCCTGCTATCATATCAATACTGTGCGATAACCATTCATGAGCAATCATAGCAACATGTGCAAAGTCTCAAAGCTCTCAGGAATACCGTTACTAAGCTGAAATGACAAGATATCCTTCCGCAAGGCAACGACAATAGCCCAATCAACTATGTAGGGAGAAACATCCTGTTCCACACTGGTAGTACCATTACAATTCCTCAATTCTCGATTTATAATAAGCGCTTCGTGTCGCATAAGATTGAATAGGAAGGAATTAAAGGCATAAGCCTCAAGGAATCAAATCGCACGATGAGGAATCAAGAAGGGAAGTACTCCTAACAGTCCTGTAGCCTCCCGAAGATAAGTACAGACGTCTCCGTACCGATCCGCGAGACTCTACTAGACTTGCTCATGACTCGTGAGACCTACAGGAACCTAGTGCTCTGATACCATATTGTCACGACCCAAAATCCACTAAGGGTCGTGATGGCGCCGGACATTGTTGTCAGGCAAGCGAACCATAAACACTCAATTTAATTCTCATTGGATAATTGTGAAAACTACGATTTTCTTTCAATGTGGCTAGTAAAAGATAATCCTTACAAATAAACAAAGAATATCTAGAAGTTTATTACAGAATATCCCATAATCATCCCAGAACCCGGTGTCACAAGTGCATTAGCAATTTCTAATGAATCGAATAAAGTACAATAACTGTCTAGAACACAAATTGGATTTACAGTAAATACAATGCTGAGAGAGACTATACTAGCTGAGGGTCGCCTCGAGAAATATAGCTCACCTAGTCTCCGTATCATCCATGCTGCTACGCCCAGTAGGCCACTAGAAATACCTGTACATGTGCAACAAAATACACAGCAAGTGTAGCATGAGTACGAAAACAACGTGTACTCAGTAAGTATCCCGCCTAATCTCGAAGAAGTAGAGACGAGATGGCAACTTCGACACTTACTAATGGTCCAATAATAATATTATTAATGCGATGAATCACGGATTTATTAAGAATGACAGTAAATTCAAATGAGTCACGAAATAGGTGAAAGTTCCTTTTTATTAAAAGTCTCCGGATTCATAATCCATTAATTAACGATTATCTCGAGTCGGGAGAGCAGATATCAATATCAATAAACTTCAAGGCAGGCAATACAAGCATGCGCAACTCATGCCGAAGTCGTACGGCCCGATCCAACATAAATGTAAAATGTGCACTACCGATGGTCGAACGGCGCGAACCATAGATGCATCTATTACCCCGCTCGCGAATCATACATGCGACGCGGTCAAATTTAAGTAAACAATCACCCTCCTCGCGAATCATACATGCGACGCAAGTACACATAGAAATACATGCTCAATCAGACAAAATTAAAGTAATTTTAGTCGGGGAACATTTATCCAAATAAAAGCCAATTCTCTTTTAACGATTTAAAAAAAAAAAGAAGTTTAATTCCCTTAGAAATTCATTTACCAATTCAATAGGATTTAAGAAATTCAACTGTCAATAAGATTACAGATATCCCAAGTATAGCAGGCTTTTGGGTCCTAGACTACCCGGACTTACACATATTAGTAGCTACGCACGGACTCTCGTCACCTCGTGCGTACGTAACCCCCACAAATAGGAGCACATAACCAATTATTTTACCAATGGGGACAATTCCCTCTTACAAGGTTAGAAAGGAGACTCACCTCGCTCCGGAGATCCATAACCGGCCTTCCACGCCCTTCCGAAGACTCGAATCAATGCAATATGCTCCAAAACTAGCCAATCATTATGAAAATCCATTAATATATGCTCAATTACTCGTTACAATCCAATTCACAACAATTTCTAACCCCGATCGAAAAGTTGACAAAATTGCCCACGGGCCCACGTGCCCGGATTCCGAAATTTTTCGAAGATTAAGATTACCCATAGCCTCACGAACTCAAATATATAATTTACTCTCCATTTCATACCAAAATCGTGGTCAAAATTCAAAATACCCATTTTCTAGGTTTTCCCTCAACCCCAAGTTTCTACCAATTTTCATGCTCAAATCCGAAACAAAACCGTGTATTTAACGTCTAATGAGTGGGAACAACTTACCTTGACATAGATGAAGAAAATCTCCCTTCCAAAAGCTCCAAAATCATCCAACCCGAAGTGAAAATGGGTGGAAATGAACCAAAACTCGATTTTTAAAGAGAGCTCACTACCTCTAGCCCTTTTGCACCTGCGGTCTCTTGACCACTTCTGCGGTCCCGCAGGTGCGCACCAATTGCCGCATCTGCTGTCTAGGGCTCCCAGCCCACACCGCTTCTGCGTCCTCTCCTCCGCAGGTGCGTTCCCCACATCTGCGTCAAAAAACGACCGCATCTGCAGTTCCAGCCGTCCATTTTCGCTTCTGCGGCTCCGCACCTGCGGCCCCAGTCTCGCAGGTGCGGTTACACCAGCAACCAGCAACTTCAGCCCTTTCCGAAATCCTATTTTCGATCCGTTAACCACCCGAAATCCACCCTAGGTCCCCGGGACCCCAACCAATCATGCCAACCAGACCCAAAACACATTACGGACTTGCTCGAGGTCTTAAATCATATCAAAAAAATGCTAAAATCATGAATCGACCTCCAATCTAAGCTTAATGAACTTTAGAATCTCAAACTTCAACATTCGATGCCGAAACCCGTCAAATCACGTCCGATTGACCTCAAATTTTGCACACAAGTCATATTCGTCATTACGGACCTATTCCAACTTTTGAAATCGGATTCCGACCCCAATATCAAAAAGTCCACTTCCGGTCAAACTTCTCAAAAACCTTCAAATTTCTATCTTTAGCCAAATGACCCACGGACTTCCGAATTCACTTCCGATCGCGCTCCCAATACCAGAATCACCATACGGAGCTACTCCCAGACTCGAAATCCCAAACGGACATCGATAACACTGAAATGCACTTCAACCCAAACTTATGAAATTTCATCCAAAATGCTAACTTCCACAATAGGCGCCAAAACGCTCCTGGGTCATCCAAAACCCGATTTGGGCATACGCCAAGTCCGGAATCATCATACAAACCTGCTAGAGCCTTCAAATCCTAATTCCGAGGTCATTTACTCAAAAATCCAATCCTAGTTAATTCTTTCAACTTAAAGCTTCCGAAATGAGGATTCTCTTTCCGTATCAACTCCGAACTTCGCAAAATTCACTTTTGACCATGTGTACGAGTCGTAATACCTGAAATGAAGCTGCTCATGGCTTCAAATTGCTGAACGACGCGCTAGAGCTCAAAACGACCGGTCGGGTCGTTACAGTTTCACACTGCTGAAATAGTTTCTTAAGACAGTGTCTAGCACGACTCAAGTCAATCCGTGTATCCGCTTACAAATAATATTGAAGTAGTGTTATTATTGAAATTCTTGCTCTCAATTACTACATTCCTATCTTTTGCGACACTTGTTGACTCAAGAATACAATGTTTGTATTAAGAACTAAAAAGGTGTAGAAACAAATGTGAAGTTGTGTAATCTTCTTTGTCCTTCTACTTCTCCTTTTATATTACTCGATGAGTCTTCTGAAACCTCTTTTCTGGGATCGCACAACAATAATGATTGGAGGTCTTTCCTTGTGAGGCATAGATTCCTAAGAGTGAGACCCAAGGATAGCCACATGAATCTAGCTTGAGAGGTATGGCCAGATTCATTCTTAGTTTGAAGATTTGGTTCCTCCAATTATCCTTGATTAGAGCTTCCGAAGATTGCTCTTTGATTTGCTCTCTATCCTTGATCTACTCTCTTTCCTTTCTTGCATACTTAAGAATCTTTAGAAAGTATGATTGGTTGACTTTCCTTCCTTGTTATTTGATTAATCGATTCTCTTTCCATTTGATGCAGTGTTCGAAGAACATAGACGTTGGCTTCCTCTGATTTCCTCTTACGATTTTCTTTCCTTTCATTCATCAGCGTTGTTGCGAATCTGCACACAAAGTGCGATGACATTAGTCAGGGCTCGTTTGATTATTGATCATTTTTAAAATTGTAAACCTAACAATCTCCCCCTTTTGATGATGACAATAATCCAAAAAGAGTTCAACTAATTAAGGGGATACTTCCCTTTACGAGTGTACTTCTGCCCCCTGGCTTTGTGCTCTTTGTTTGTTTGCACGCTCCCCCTGTCTTTGTACCAGTTAAATAGGCAAAAATATATACAACTAGCAGTTATACAAGGCATAATCGACTACATGCCCATCCTGACACAGCCAAAAGAAAAGTTTTAACAACCTACAGAAAAAGATTGTTTTAACCGTCCAGACACTTAATTTCTTCCAAGGAAATACTTCAAGGTGTTGATCACTTTAGTGCAAAAACTATCATAGGAGGCATCAATTCTTTGGTGACTGGTCAGCTTCTCAGTGACATCCTCCATAGTACTGATCCCTTGCCTCTTTGTGGCTTGGAGAGTGATCCTTAACCTGGCCACATCTGCTCTAGTTTCCTTAGTTACTTCCCTGATCTTGTCCACCTGTTTCTGCATAGAGGTTAGCAGTTCCTTGATACCGGCAATATTTGGCTGCATTAGTAGCAACTGATCTAAGGAAGAGGATTTGCTAGCTTCAGATTTAATACCTCTAGTGCCCTATTGAGGAGTAGATTTTGGTGCTTTGTCTTTCTTGAACCAGGTTCCCTCAACCAAGTTGTATCCCATCATAGCAAAGGCAGTCTTGTCATATGTGCTGGAGATGGTTTTAGGGGCATAGGGAGACAAATCTACTTTCATAACTTGCAAGATATGAGCTATTAGTAAACCATAAGGCAAACTGTTAGCATAAGATGAGACATCCCTAATGCTTTCAAGCATGTACTGACGCACCTAAGCAAACCAATTAATAGCCTTCTCGTTCACAAGACAGTACAGGACAAAAACATCTCTGAGAGACAATGTGCTAAGTGAACCAGTACGAGGTAGCAAGGTGGTATAAATAATGTGGCTAGTACACGATGCTCAAATTTCAAATTTTTAGGACCAATGTCGGGGGGTTTTCAGACAACAGACTTTTTGCTTCCTCAAACGACACTTCAAAATTATCAGGACAAGAATGTTGCATAAAGAAACTATACCCAACAAACTTTGTTGCAAATATTTTTTCAAACTGATAAGAGTCAAGAATAATGCGAGTTCCCAAAACCATGAATTCTAGACCATCTTTATCATTCATAAATAAATTTGCATAAAACATACGCACATGCTCTTCGTAGAAAGTATCACCAACAGTAGTAAATAGGGAGACAAGTTTTTGAGTTTCAAACACAGAGATAACATCACGGTGAGAGTTTTTCATAGATTTCAAACTTGTAGTGCGTCCATAAGCAATCGACATCCCTTTGAAAGCGATAAATTTTGCCTTCTATTCGGGACCATAGAAATTCATCTTGTTTTCAAGCCCAAACTCTATGATTTCTGTTTTTCCTCTCTTTTGAGATGATTGTTTGAGGATGGACTCCATTGGATGTTTTGCAACCCTCTTTTGAGCGATGAGAATTTCTTCTTGAGAATCACCGTATTCATCCTCGAACTATTGATGGTCTGTACTCTCTAATGACTCTACATCTACAGGATCATCAGTTTGATGGTTTTTCGTGAAGCGATGGCTTTTTCTAGGCATGGAGGACGATGAAGAGGGTTTGGTTTTGTCCATGAGTAAGAGAGAACGGAGAGAGAGAAAGGATTTCTTTGAGATAGTGGGGGATATGAACGAGATATGAGAGGTTAAAAAGGGGTGAATGGACGCCTCGATTCTGGAGAGACGTGTGAAAGGCAACTGAAAAGTTACCTTTTGCAAGCCCGCCATCAGCTAGGTAATAAATGCAAGTATTGGGTAGTCAAATACTTAGAGATATTTAGGGCGAAAATCACGAAGATCAATTATGGAAAATTTTCTAAAATAGACAAGTTTAGAGAAATTAAATGGGAATCAAACAAATACCAATTTTGTCACAAAGGAATCTTCAAGCAATGGTTTTGTAAAAATATCTGCTACCTCATTTTCAGTATTGATAAATTCTAACACAATATCACCTTTTGCGACATGATCACGGATAAAATGATGCTTAATCTCAATATGCTTAGCCCTAGAATGATGCACAAATTTTTTTGAAAGTCAAATAGCACTAGTGTTATCACACATAATAGGAAAACAATTAAGACGTAAATCATAGTCTAACAGTTGATGCATAATCCATAGAACTTGTGTGCAGCAGTTGCCTGCTGCCAAATATTCTTCTTCAGTAGTAGATAAAGCAAAACAACATTGTTTCTTGATGTTCCAGGATATAAGAGATTTTTCAAGTAATTGGCACGTTCCACTTGTGTTTTTCCTGTCAATTTTGTCACCTGAAAAGTCTGCGTCTGAAAAACCTTTGAGATCAAAGACATTTATGCTTTCTTACCATAATTCATAGTCGACTGCCCTATTAGATATCTCGATACATTATTTCATCAACACTCTTACCATCTTTATCTTCATCCAGGGTGGTTGCTCATAGGAGTCTATGGTCTTAGCATTAGACATGCCAAACTTTTTGATGAGCTCTTTTGTATATTTTGTTTGACTAATAAAAGCCCCTTTCTGTACTTGCTTGATTTGTATCTCAAGTAAGAAGGTTAATTCTCCTATCATACTCATTTCAAATTCTTCTTTCATGATGTTTGAAAAGTCCTTGCATAACACAGGGTTAGTACTGCTAAAAATAATATCATCTACATAGATTTGCACAATCAAATTACCTTCTGCTGATTGTTTGATAAAGAGAATAGTATCAATATTACCTCTATTAAACCCATGTTTGACTAGGAATGAACTTAACCTTTCATACCATGCTCTAGGAGCTTGCTTTAGTTCGTAAGAAGTTTCAGATAATTTGTAAATATGATTTGGATAGGATTCATTTACAAAACCCGGGGGCTCCTTAGCGAACACTTCCTCAGAGATGAAACCATTTAAGAATGCGCTTTTTACTTCCATCTGAAATAGTCGAAAATATTTGTGAGCAACATAAGCTAATAAGATACGAATAGATTCTAACCTGTAAACAGGAGCGACGTTTCCTTGTAATCAATTCATTCGTGCTGCGAATAACCTTAAGCAACCAGTCTAGCTTTATTTCGTACCACTTGTCCAGATTCGTTCAGCTTATTTCTGTATACCCATTTTGTTCCAACAATGGATGCATTTGGAGGTTCAGGAATGAGTTCCCATACTTTATTTTTCTCAAATTGATCAAGCTCTTCCTTCATTGCAGTTATCCAGCTTTTGTCCCCAAGGGCATCATCTACCTTTTTTGGTTCAAACAGAGATATGAGAGTAATGTTTGACATCTTCTTTAGCGATCTTCTTGTTTTCATGCTTTTCTGAGGATTTCCAATGATGTACTTATGTGGGTATCCAAGCTCACTTTTCCATTCATTTAGAACAATTGATACTGGCTACTGTTCAATGGACTTGCTTGTTCAACTGTAGGAAGCTCTTGTTTATCTACGCGACTGTCAGTCGACTGATCCTACTGATCAGTCACCTCGTCATGAATGTTTTCACCTGTATTGACAAACTTTGGGACTATGAAAATTTCTTCATCTTCAGGAAATTTTTCATTCCTTGAGCGAGGGTTAGTGTCCACAAGTACAACATGTATAGAATCTTCAATAGATAGAGTACGTTTATTAAAAACTCTATATGCTCTACTGGAGGGATAGTATCCAAGAAAAATACCTTCATAGCTTTTTGGATCAAATTTACCAAGGTTGCCTTTTTCATTGTTGTGGCTAAAGCATTTGCAACCAAAAGGAGGAAAATAACTAATGTTGGGTCTTTTACTTTTCCATAGTTCATATGGAGTCTTTTTGAGAATAGGTCAAATTAAGCACCTGTTAATGATGTGACATGTTGTGCTTACAGCTTCTGCCCAGAAGTGGTGTAGGAGGGAGTTTTCCACAATCATAGTTCTTGCCATATCTTGCAAGGTTCTATCTTTGCGTTCCTCCACTCCATTTTGTTGAGGTGATCTGGGAGATGAGAAATTGTGGGAGATTCCTTGATTATTGCAAAAGTTTTCTAATGCTTTGCTTTCAAATTCTCCTCCATGGTCACTTCTTATGGTTGATATTTAGTAACCTTTTTCCTGCAGTACCTTCTTGTAGAAGACTTCAAAATTCCTTAATGCTTCATCTTTATGACTTAGAAAAATAACTCAGGTAAATCGAGAAAAATCATCTACTATAACAAAAGTATATTTTCTACCACCTATACTAGCAGTTCTAGTTGGACCAAAAAGGTCCATATGCAGAAGTTGAGAGGTTTTGTAGTAGAAACTATGTTTTAACTTTAAAAGAGGACCTGATTTGTTTTCCTAACTGACATGCATCACAGACTTGATCTTTTGAAAAATATAGTTTTGGAAGACTAATGACAATATCATATTTGGAAAGTTTATGAATAGTGTGCATGCTAGCATGACCAAGTTTTCTATGCCAAACCTGAGATCATCAATCATATAAGCTAGGCAAATCTGATTTCCAGGACTGTCTATATTACTATTCCTATCTCTATTTCTAGAAAGAATAATTTACCTGATTCGTCTTCAATAAACCAATCATGCTTTTTAAAAACGAACCTCATAGTCATTGTCACATAGTTGACTGATACTGAGTAAGTTGTAGCCAAGTTCATCTACCAGGTATACTTCGTCTTCATCACATGATGAGCTGAGAGGGACTCTACCAACTCCAATTACATTTCCTTTTGATTGGTCTCCAAAAGTGACTGATCCATCATCTAGTTTAGTGACAGTTTTAAACAGTTGTTTGTCACTTGTCTTACGTTTGGAACACGCACTATCAAGATACCATTTTCCTTTTCGATTTTTCTTATGGTGTACCTGCAAAAACAAATTACTTGTTTTTGGGTACCCAAACCTGCTTGGGTCCTGAATGGTTAGTACTCTGAATATTAGCTTGACTAGAGGCCTTGGGTCGCCAAACCCATCTTTTATTGTACTTAAACCTGCAATGGTTAGATGTATGGTCAGGTTTTCCACAATAAAAGCAAGAGGGGTTATTGGAATTTTCAAAGACTTTTTCTCCTTTATTTCTAAACCTGCAATGGTTAGAGGTGTGACCATTTTTGTCACAATGAGTTCATGCAGAGCGATTTCTTGTTCTAGATGTGAAATTACAAGGAGCTGATTGATTTGATTTGACGGAACTATGACTGGTGGATTTTCGCAATCCATTCAGTTGAAGTTGAAGTTTATTAACTTCATCTTAAAGCATATCTCTTTCAATTTCACAAACTTTTAATTTCAGTGCCCATTCTTTCTTTTCTCTTGGATCTTTAGAAGCTCATTTAGAACTTTCTCAATGTCTGCAAGAGCAATAGCAATAAATTCTTGAAGTTCATTACGGTTAGAACATGTAGAAAGACGTACCTCATTTGTTCCTTCTTCTGCCATGAGACCAAGTTCGCCTGAATCTCATCACTATCTCCTTTGATGGCCATGAAGCACATATTGACAATGTCCTCATGATAAAATTCTTCTTCATCACTCCATGCTCCAAAGGATTTCTTCTTCTAAAAATTTCTGCTTAGTTTCTTTTTCAGCTCAGGGCATTCAGCTTGAATGTGTTCATGTTTTCCACATTCGTAGCATTTTTTATCATTTTTGTCATTTTCATTATTCATCTTCCGTTTTCTGAAATTTGATTTACCTCTTCTGCTATTTTTGTTTTTCCTCATTATGCTTGTTACAACTTTAGAGATCATAACTATATTTACCTCCTCCTCCTCCTCCTCCTCCTCCTCCTTCTTCTTCTTCTTCTTCTTCATTTTCTGATTCAGCTACGGTCGCTTTGAATGCAACTGCCTTATTTTTTTCTTGCCGGACTTGCCTATCTAAATGTGTTCTCTCAAATGCTATTAGACCACCTCTGAGTTCATCATAGGACATCTTGTCAAGATCCTGACATTCTAGAGCAATAACTTTGGGTTGCCAAATAGTGGGGAGACTTCTTAGAATTTTCATGACTTGTTCACCACTTCTTATTGGTCTACCAAAGGATTTTAAGTCTCCCAAGAATTTTGCTGAACCTAGAGAACATTTCTTCCACTGATTCTCCATTAGGGCTGCTTATCGGGCGGATTGGACGATTATGTACTCTTAACGGTTTGGCTTATCGGTTATCGGCTTTTAAATATATTAATCCGCTAGCTACCCGATAAGATATTGGGCGGATTGGTGTCGGTTTAGCTCTTATCGGGCGGTTTATCGGCCTAATTCAATCAAAATAAAATAAAATTTAGTCTTTGTATGTTTAAATAGGTGGTCAACGTACTAAGAGGAACGAAGCGGAAGAGACGCCGTGATGGGTAAATCATCTGTCTAGAATCTTATTTATGTTTATGCACATTGGCCTTAGTCCATGTGAAAGATTTCTTGGTGTACTAATATTATGATTAGAAGTGGGCATACTGTATATTTTAACATAACATCTGCTTGGACAGAATTGCTAGGCCAAGTGTTCTGTTAGTTAGGACTTAGGAAGATATATTTGCCCAGGATAAGAAAAAACAAATGTAATTTTAGGTGAAAGTGAAAATTAGCATCTGTAATTTATAGACGTAGAAGTCACAGAATAATTTCGTGTCAATTAGTACAAAATCGTACATTAAAATCTTAATCCTATTGTATAGAACAGAAATAAAACATATAAAAAGTTACCACACGATGACTATATATAAAATGAATAGGAAAAGATTTCTTTACGAATAAAACAATGTAGGATCACAAAAAGTTTATAAAATTATTACCTACTAATAATTCAAAACAATTGAAAAGAAAATCATGTGTCATGATATTACGTTAAATAAGATAAAAGTTATTAGCTCATATAAACCTTAATACTCGAAAACAGTGAAGAGGAGAACTATGAGTTTGAAACAGTTATCAATTTGAACTGGGAACGATTTCTAATTCCTGGTGGATTGACAAAAACTCAAGTAGGCAGAAGTATAGTTGAATTCAAACGTCGAAAATAGTTGGTAAAGTTCAATATTACAATTCTATCCAACATAAATTATCTCGTTGAAGGAATTTAGGCTTGTAATAAAAAAAATTCAATCCGTTCTCCGTCCGTTAAACCGTTAACCCGATACCAATAAGCCATTAAGCTTCGGTTTCGGTTCGATTTTGAACACCCTATTCTCCATCTTTCATTTGAAACAATATAATTCATAATCTCGGACTAGGAGATTAATCCTTGTTTCTTTCACTTTGTTTGTTTCTTCATATATGACTTCTAACTTGTCCCACATTTCCTTTGTAGTTTCACAGCTAGATATCTTTTCATACTCTTCTCCGCTTATGGCATTGGTACAACAGATTTTTTGCCTTGGCGTTTACTTGGATAACAACTGCTTGTTCTTGAGTGTATTCATCTAAATCAAGAGGATAAGATGATAATATGATTTCACCGTCTTTATCCTTCTTTGGCGGAATTGGAAGATTTCTCTTTTTGATCATACGCCATACCTTAATGTCATATGACATAATGTAGGTTTCCATAAGCACTTTCTAGAGTGAAAAGTGCTGGCCATTGAAGTAAGGAGGCTCTAGCGACTGTGTTTGATGCCATGATCTTTTCCTCACTTGCTGTTAAGCAATATTTGTGAGTCTTCGCTCTGATACCAATTGAAAGTACAAGACGAAGGTGAATTGTAGCCGATTTTAAAACTTAGTTGACTAAAAGAGGAAGTAGTCGACTAAACTTCACAGTGGGATCAATCGCAACAGAATTATACATGTTTACTACTTGAGTTTATACTATTGGAAGAATTAGTGTCGACGTAGTTGTGTTTGAATTTTTTTATGAAAAAACTGTGATTTATGAATCTTCGTTCAAATATCTTGAGAAAAGATCACTGATCCCAGAATTAATGTAGACGCTTTCATATGATTAAATTGTATCTAGAAAACTGATTGCAAATGTTTATATGTTACTAAGTATGTACACTCAGAAATAGTTGAAATGGAAAAAGTCATTACGACTTTAAAGATTGCATATGATAAAGAAAGAAAAAAGAAGAGTAAGGTAATCTAACCACAATGTAAGTTTTTACCAATGCGGAAGACTCGGCACAACGACTAAGCAAAAGAAAATTTCATGGCCATTTAACAATTTCCAGAAGTTTCGGTTTGAAATCAACCGCTTTTTCCTTACTTTCCAGGTGAGTTCCAGCTTGTAAGTTTCATTTTGGAAAAGGCTTTTATTTATATCCAAGCACACGAGTACGTGGAATTAAAATTACGTGAAAACAAAGGATATGTTAATAAAAATAATCTTTAAAAGGTTCACATCTCCTTCCTTTCCAAGCATAAATAATACTCCATCCCTTCACTTTTACTTATCCACTATATTAAAAATACATTTTCATTCTACTCGTCCACTATATTAAATCAAAAGAAAGGCAGTTTTTCTCTGTGTTGACCTTACCATTAATTATTCATTTTCAAAATTATTTCTCAAGACATTTTGAAATGTTATCATTATTAGGATTTAGGAGTTATATGGTAAAATATATAGACAAAATTACAGAATAATGCACTCCATAAGTTGACCTTGCACTATCTTAGCTCAGTTACAAGTTTGCAAATGTGTAGCCAAATATCAATAAGATCTTTTTTTTTCTCATTCCCTCTAATTATAACAACTTCATTTATTCCTACCTACTCATATCGTAGCTCTCTCCTCATTTTTCACCCATAAATATTTAATTTAATTAATGAAAAAGAATCATATGCAAACAAAATTGAAAAGAAAAATTAGTTCCCCACTCAGTCAACACTCATTCGTGCCTTCTTCCATAAAGAATACTTCTCTGTTTTTTTTTAAATTTTGTATATTTTCAGGTTTATACATACTCTATCACAACTACAAAACGCAAAAACAAACGCGAGAAACCTAAAATCTCATCTCCTTTAATGCTAATCTTGTTAAATTTCGATTATGATTTTGTGAGAAATTTGGAGTGGGTATTGTTTGAACTTATTAGAAATAGTCTAAGTAGGTTGTATACAAAGTTTGAAGTTATTTGCTGGATATTTGGACTAGTTTTATACAAGAATTGCAAGTGAAAATCGTACAAAAATTTCGTAAGCGATGCTTATACACTTTTATACAAAGTGGTACAGTATGTATATAGTTGTATAAAAGTGTATAAAGATGTATAATCACAGAGTGAAAATATTCTTGATACACTATGTATATAGGTGTATAAGAAGAATGAGAAGAAAAAGAAGAAGAAAATGCAAGAAATTCACCAAATACCTGTAAATAATGTATCAACCTTGGATATAATAGTGTACAAGTTGTGTTTATACACTATTATATACTATTTATACAATATTATACATTATTATACAAATGAATCCTATCAATGGAGCTTCACGTGTTCTTCTTCTTCCTTGGGCATCCTCTGAAATTTAACTCAAATATAGCCTAAAGCTACTCCAAATCACTTGAAATTTAAGTTTTGAACTCATCTTGATGATTCCAGTTAATTGAGACAACACCCATTCCAAATAACTAACAAATCGGAAAACTCAATTTCTGAAATTTAACTCAAATATAGCCTAAATCTACTCCAAATTACTTGAAATTTAAGTTTTGAACTCATCTTGACGATTCCAATCAATTAAGACAACACCCATTCCAAACAACTAACAAATCGGAAAACTCAATTTTTGAAATCGAATCTTCGAACCACTTGTAATGGTGACTTTTATTTTTCAAATCCTTAGTTAACCACTGAAATATAGAAAAGAATTGAAGGAGAATAACAATAGTAGAGAAATTTTGTGGTGCAAAGGCTGACATGGGAAGGAGAAGAAGAACGAAGAAAAAAGGGGAGCGAAGAAATAAGGGGTGGGTTAACTGGTGAAAATTAATTTTCAGATTATGTACAACCCGGGCGATAATGGGTAAGCGTTTCAAACATTGGCCATTTTCTGATGGGTTGTTGGGCCAAGTGACAAGGGATGTAATTCTCCCAAATATATACTACAATTATTATTTCGTAAGGGACGTAAAAAGTTCAAAGTGGACAAGTAAAAATAAATGGAGGGAGTACATTTATTTTATGTAAATATTTTCCTGTAACTTAACACAAAGAATTACTATTAATTTATAATGGACGCGTCTAGATTAATTATATCCCGAAAAGACAAAGAAGCTACTATTCGTTCACAGAAGGTCTAATATGTACTCTCTCCGGTCCACAATAAGTGACCAGTTTGCTTTTAACACGCCCATTAAGAAAATACTAAATTCTATACAAAAATACCTAATATGACTAAACTACCCTTAATTAAATATTGGTCACATAGTTATAGTGGCATTTACTTCTCTTCTCATATCACTACATTATTCAAAATAAAATTTGAAACTTTTGCTAAAATTTTAAGAACGTCTTTGAAAAAACAAACTGGAGCAAATTTTTGCCACCAAAACTATCTTTTTAAAGGAAGCTCAATTTCCAGGTTATTGTTAAACATGGCTAAAATGGAAAAGCACCAAATTTCTCCACTTCAAATTGATCTAAACATTCCTTTGTAGGAAGATATATTTTCAACATAGTCCTAATTACTTGTTGTAGATCTTCATCTTCAATCGCTGCTTCGCTTTCATCGGGAAATTTGTTTAAATCAAAAGAAAATCTTGAACTTTTCTGGAGTCACCAACGTTCAGAATTTCCAGCTTGCTTATTGAGTCATCTACCTTCTTAATTTCATTGTTCATTGAGTCATCAACTTTGATTTCCTTCAAGTCTTGAATTGTTTCAAGTTGTTCCTCAACTTTGATATCCATGGAGATTGAATGACTTCTCAATTGCTGAAGTAGTTGTTCTCGAGTCTTTGAATGACTTTTCAGTTGCTGCTATTTAATTTTAATAATTTAATGTGGGAAGTGAGAAAACTTTTTAGGGATATGCACATAAAGGTAAAAGAGTAAAAACAAATTGAAATTTTTCTTGATTAGGATACTTATTTTGGATCAAAATGAAAAAGCAAACTGCTCACTTATTGTGAATCGGAGGGAGTACATGATAATTGTTTCTTTAACGCATGAGATAAAAGTCCAGCTACTCAATTCAAACCCCACCCAACCCAACCCAACCCAACCCAACCCAACCAGTTCCCTTAAATTGTGGCCAGCCGTATGTAGATATACATACAAAACGAGTCTCCTCCTTATCTGCTCTCGTGTCCGGCCCGCTGTTAAAAAAATGAAATGTTATGTGTCTTCTGACCTCCTCTTAGAGGCGGCGGCATTTGGTGGAATTTACCCTCAGTTGTAGCCGCGTCTGGAACGCACCTTCTAATTCTTATGCGTTAAGAGTCGGTGAAGAGTTATTGACATATTCCTCAAATCCGCATCTGCCAATTTGCATAAATACCCATCTCTTTCCCATTCAACAACGCTCTCATGCATATCAAACTTAATTATACCTCATAAATAAATATATTATGAGCAACGTTCCGAGATCTTTAACAGATTCTTCCCTCGCCCTCTTCACTTTAGCCATCTCTTCTTCTGATCCTTGGCCTTTCTCTCTCCTCTTCTTCTAACATTAATTTCCTTCAATGCATAACATTTTCTGCCTCACCTAGCTAGCAAACCGCACAAAAATTTTGATTGGATTTTATTAATTTCAGCAGGGATGGGGAGCGGAGAAAAACGCCATCATCATCATCTTCATCTTCATCATCATCAACAACAATGGCACGAGAATAAGGACATCCCAAGAGGTTGTGTTACGGTTTTGGTAGGTCAAGGAGAGGAGCAACAAAAGTTCGTAATACCTGTAATGCACATTAATCATCCCCTCTTCATCCAGTTGTTGAAAGAAGCAGAGAAAGAGTACGGTTTTCATCACAACGGTCCAATTAATATCCCTTGTCATGTCGAGGAGTTCCGTTACGTTGAGGGTATCATAGACAAAGATAGCGCCGCCCATCATCACCACCACCACCACCACCACCACCACTACTTGTGGACTTGCTTCAAAGCCTGATCTTTTTAATTTATTGCCGTCAATTTGTACTTCCGTTTTAATTACTTTTCTTAATTTTTCCTTGGTTGTATATGTGCTACTCCTATGTACTACTATTGTGAATGACGACGACGAAAATTTATACTATGAGTCTATATACTACAGCTGCCACTTGTATATCTAATTTTCCTGTTATGAATTTGAAAGGAAATTGTTAGAGAAGCTTAAAACTATTCATTCCTTCTTTTGACATTCAAGACTTACGTATTGTAACAACATAGATCCATAATTAAAAAAGTATTTGTATTGTTCTAGAAGAAAAGAAACAAAAAATATGGTAGAGTTAAGACAGTTATTGTATGAGAGGTTTATTCAATGTTAGATGCTGAGGCGCATAGTATATCGATATGAACATAATGAACTATTCGTTAACAAAATCGATTTCTCCTTTTTCCCTTGATGAATTTTAATTAATTAATGAATCCTCTTTCTAAGTTATCTCATGAAGTATAAGTAATCTTTTGGTTAATTTCTTACAAAACGTTGTCATTTTCCTTCCCATAAAAGTTTATAGTTGTTGCATCATTCATTGAGTTGAAGTTCTATACATTAAGAGTGTAAAAAGTATTTACATAATCATATAGGAAGAGATAAATTGTCAGAAATCCATAATAAAATCCGACTAATAAGGAGGAAGGTGTTAGGAATTATGCCATTATCATGTGACATGTGAGGATAATTTCAAGGAATGACGGAGCTTTATTATTGATTATATATATATATCCATCCCCATTATATTAGTTATTTAGACGAGACTCAAACCTACAGTTACAAAATCTCAGCTCAAAGTTTTTCACTTATTCTTTTGAACGTGACAGAAAATTCCTTCTTGATATCAATCATCAATTACAATTTTGGGTGTGTGCATCGTTTCTAGATCTTTCTTTCGCTAACACGATCAATTTTACTTTGTAATAACCCACAGTATTTACAGGAATGGCAAGCTTTAATTTTACCATTTTACTTTTATCCTTCTCTTTTTATGAGAATCGAAGGTTGGAAAACGTCAAGCTTTTACTAATTGAAAATATAATTTGGAGATTGGTTGCCCCAGTGGCTCGATTACTAGCTTTCATGTATATAAACTGGAAATTGTGTGTGAAAAAATAAAAATTAGGCACAAAAAGGTTCTCGCAATACATTAAATTCAAAATTTCATGACTTGGTCAGTGAAATTGGTATTTCCTAAACTAATTGTCGGCAATTCCGTGGAGACAGCTTAATTACTAGTCAATATCATCTGCCGTCTAATAATAAATCTTTCTTACTTTCTATTAACTTAAAAGAAAAGCATTTAACTTAAAAGAAATTCGTTATCCGTCGACAATTTCATGTTTTGGGCCTAAAGTCAATAAGTGGTCCAAAATTTATTCTGCTTTATCTTAAGAAGGCTGAAAAGAGGGAGAAATTCAAAAATAGCCAGATTTCGTTGAAAAATAGTCAAGTTTCAAAAGTCATCGAAATTTATCCACTTTAAATCTGAGCGAAAACACTGTTCAAAATCCGGAAAAATACGCCCGCAAATTTTACGGGAGTTCCAGGATAACTATGCTGGAACTCCCGCAAATTTTACGGGAGTTCAAGCATAATTATGCTGGAACTCCCGCAAATTTTAAGGGAGTTCCAGCAAGTATAATTGTCCAGTATAATATACTGGAGTTTGGAGCACTGGTGCTCCAGTCTCCCGCAAATTTTACAGGAGTTAGCAAAGTATACCGGTCCAGCATAATATGCTGGAGTTCGTACACAAATGCACCAGAACTCCCGTATATTATACTGGACCGGTCTCTGTTGCAGCAAAATAGTGGCTATTTTTCATTGACTTGATAAATGCTGGCTATTTTTCATTGACCAGTGTGAAAACTGGCTATACCATGATATTTTAACCTGAAAAGACGTACGTTTCCCAGAATGTAAAACAAAAGTTTACGGGAAGATGATTCGAGTCATTCGAGGTTAGAGAGTTGTGGACAAACATAAACATAAACACAAACGAAGAGAAAGAATAAATCCGAGTCACTGATTTTACAGTATATTCTTAAGAAACTTAATCCCCTCCTAGTATCGGAGATTTAGGATTATGTCCTCGTAGAATAAAACGGATTAACCTTACTAGTGTAGTGGTAGTTCAAACACCAGTGACCATCGAACACAAATGACAGCACAAAAATCATACTTACTTATATTTGAAAGCAATGTACAAAGGAAGAGGAGGGTTCAAAAATTTTGTAAGGAAAATATGAGGGAATGAACAAGTATTTATAGTCCACGGGTTGAGTTACTTGAAAAAGTGCAACTCAAAAGTTGCATCCTTTCTAGTGATTGTTTACGAAAAATGGCCTCACCAGTTGCTGATCTGAAAAACTAGCGAGAAATAAAATGAGGGAAAAGTTAAATTGTCGTTACGGAAACATTCATAGAATATTTATATTATATTAATATTAACAAATAAATTTATTTTGTCCAAAAAGTTAACCAATTAATCAAATTGTTTGACCAAACCTAAATTCAAAATCGAACGATGACGACAACAACACGAGACTTGCCTTCTTTAAGAGCAAGAAGTGCCTCTCAATATAAACACAATATTCTTACTTTTTCCAATGAGATATAAAGTTACTTTGTAAAAGGATTGTTTTCAAAATTTCCATTTCACTTCATTTCCCATGCACACCATACTAAGCAAAAACCCAAGATTGTTAGAGGGAACGGAAAGCAGAGAGAAGCTAAATTCATTAGTTTTTTGCTTGGAAGGGATAAAAATATCTTGTTCCAAATGTAATGAATAATTCAATTTGTGGTTTGTGGCAATATTAAAACAAGAATCATACGACATACTGATGTAAAGTGACCTTTTTTTGAAAGAGTAATGTGTGCATGTATTGTGGTTTGGGGGTGGTCTGTTAGCCAACTTGTTGCCTCTTGATTTGATTTGAATATTTTTACGAATTGCTTATATCATATCGTACCACATTGTCCTCCTACCTAGCTCATCTCTTAATCATGGGCTCATGGCACATTAAAAGATGTATGTGGCACAACAAGTTCAAGTATCGAAAGATTTTTGTTTTTAAATGTTAAAAGATAATTTTAACATGAAGTTACCTCAAAAAACATATTCTAGCTAGTATAATATTATATTCTCTTACTCAGGATAGAGGTAGAAGGTTACCTACGGTTTCGACTGAATCTAATAGCTATAGTGTAAACTCTATATTTGTATATAAGAAATTCACTAATTTAGTATATAAAAATTAAATTTAGAATCCAATTACTAACAACTAATGTCGCTATTCAAGAATTTAGAATCCATAAATTTCGAATCTTAGTTGCGCCTCTGATCTTACCGACACTCACTAGTTTTAACTAACGATCTTAAGAAGCGGACATAGTTGGGAGATCAAGAAGCACTACTTGCTAATTTTATGTTTTGGTTTGTACGTTGTAACCAACTTTTGAAATCATGTTTCTGAGTCATATATATTGTAACCAATGGTTAATTAACTAAACCCATATGTACTGTGTTATACCCAGCTTTCGAACCATTTTCCTTGTACTTTTCCAAGTTCCTTCATCATCTTCTTTGTTTTATTAGCTGCATAGAAAATTTATCACTATTTAGATTGCTTATATTGTGGATATTATACGTTAATAATTTCAATTAATAAATTATCAAGAAATGGTATCCCCTTAACTTTTTGTTGATTCCTTATCATAACATGACGTATTGTGTACTGGTAGCAGTGTCATAAACAAGCTCAAAGTCAATAGTATTTAAATTATTAAATAAACATCTTTGGTTCAAATAAATTCAGAAGTGCATGCATCAGGAATCGGGTCACGTAACTAGACAATTCCACAAAATTGCTTGCATTTTTCTGACGTTGATTGCAGCTATATAATATTTGGCCCTCGCGACTGTTTTCTTCCCCGTGAATCTACGTCTTTATCGAAGGGTCTAGGCGTCTAGCAATTCAGCCTCATTCTCAATCAAAGTTCTAATCTCCGAGAGAAAAGAGGGAGTAACGGCCATATAAGAAAGGTAAAAGTACCTGTCATATCAGACAGGATACGATCCTTCATTGTTAATACTAGTTAATTCAAAATGAGTATAAAACTTTTAAAAAATTATATAAATATTATTTTTGAATTAAAATAAATGTGTAAAATTTCGACAAAGAATATTGAGTATGTATATATAGTTAATTCAATAAGGAATATCAATTTATACCTTTCTCTCTCTATTGTTTTCTTTTAACTTACTTTTAAATACTACCTTAATTACTTATGAATAAATGTATCTAATTTATTTTCATTAATTTCAATATATAAATTTATCTTATCTATGTTTTACTTTTCGAGTATTGTAATTGGATTTGTAATTTAATATGTGTATAAATTTACAATAAGTATTCAACTTATTCAAATAATTAACTTAAAGTACATTATAGTAATTTATTACTTTAAATTGAAATACTACCATTATTTTCTAAACGTAAGCATGCCGTATTAAACTTATATATGTTTTCATACTCGACCTAATATGTTGTAAGTTGCTCTGCATATTATTAGTAACCTTTAATTTTTGAAGACTTAAAATTAGATCTAAATTTTATTAGTAGATATCTAACACGTTTGTGTACATTTTAGTAATCTTTTATTATTAGTAATGTTTCTAGAATTATTTGTTGAAGGAATAGTTTAGTTTTTTAAAGCTACAAAAGTGAAGATGCCGACCAACTTCAACTTTGTGAAAAATATATTCCTAGATTTTTAGGTACCTTAAATATTTTATTTTTAGTTAGATTTATTTCCAGAAATTTATATTTGCCTTATATTTTCAGATTATTTATCTTTCAAAATTAACATTTAAAAATAACTATGTAGGTAATTTTAAAAATTAATTCTTTGGAACTACACTAATTAATACTTTCAAGTCTAAAATCCTCGTTGTTTCCAATCAATAATTTTTTTTGGGTTTGTTTGTACTTTTAAGCTTTAGAAATGTTTAGGTAAACAAATTATATGCCTACCTAACGGTGAGAGGGTTCATAATTTTGGAGTTAAAGATTAGTTATTTTACCCAATTCAAATAAGGAATGTATTAGGCATAAAGATTTTGTGCAGTTTAATTATAATTTAATTGTAAAATATATATATATGGTAAAATTTTAATAATTTTAAAGTCCTAATTATAAGGACTTAATACTTACTTGATTAGAATAAGGAAAAATTTAGTAAGTAATAAATTTGGTTTAATTAGCTAGAAGAATAACCAAATGACTATTTTGTCTGGTGTGAACTCTATTTTAAAAGGGTAAAAAAAGTGAACGACATTTCGCGAAGGGCCTTCGTGCTTTTAATATAGTATAGATAACTTTTAATATGAGCTATGGCAATAAAAAAAAACTCCCGGTAAGAAGCTTTTCCCTCCTCAGTAGACTTTATGTGACATCAGAGGCGGATCCAGGATTTAAAGCTTATGGGTTCCTATAAAGACCTTAAGTAAATATACAATAAGTAACTGGGTTCACAATCAAATATTTATAGATATTTAGTGAATTTTTTAATACATATACAGGGTATATGCAAAAGCTACTTGGTTCACGGGAACCCACATTTAATAGGCTGGATCCGCCCCTGTATGCAGAGGCGGACCCAGGATTTGAGTATAACGGGGGCACCATTGTCATTAGAGTGAATTACCCAAAGCCAATAAAAAAATACATATAAACTGTATGATAGACCAACAAATAAGCAGCACAATCCACTATATAATATAAACTTGCTAAGCCAAAAACTAAAATAAAGTAAGAAGAGCTTACGCTTTGATTTCATCATACTCCCCAATTGACCCGCGAACACAAACTTCGATTTCATCAGACTCCCCAATTGATCTGCGAATTTTTTTTAAAAAAATAAGCATTCCAAGAAAATAAACAACTTCTTGCACATCCTTGGGCACACATAGACTAAACTAGAATAAACTTTAAAATATAAAACAAGCGTAATGGCCTTAATCGCAATTCTTGACATACTAATAGTAATATCTACTGTTATCCAAAAATGAGAACTAAAGAAGATACAATTTACATTAAAAGACAAACTTCAATGTTATAGAATATCTTTAATTGATACTAATATAACAAAAGTACATCATCCACTTATACTTGAACTCGACGCGTTTTCATACTCTGAAACGGTCAATAATAGCATCATTGCTTACATTTGTAAATACTTCTTTTTCAAAGTAACAAACTAAACAATCATTTAAAAATGCATTATCAATACTACTAAGCAATTCATCTTTGATGTACTTCATGGATGAGAATGCTCTTTCTACCGTTGCAGTCGCGACAGGTAAAATTAGAGTCAATTTCACAAGTAAATAAACAAGTGAATATATCTCCACAAGATTTGCCTCAACCAACGCTTTTTCCAAATCACTAATTCCTTTCAAATTCAAGCTAGCCATACCAAGAAGCAAGTTACCACTAACAACATCAAAACGACGGTTAAGCTCCTGAAGTTGCAAATCAATCACTGTATAAAAAAGCTCAACACGTAGGTGATGTGAATAAGTAACACTAGAAGTCCTACCCTTCGACTTTCCAGGAATATAGAATTCTTCCATATTAGGCACCAAAATATCATGTTTAGTACAAAACAAATATACTTCATCCATTAATGATCTCCATCCTTCATCTCTCATTTTTTGCAACCTTTCCTTTGTAAGGTCAAGAAATATCATGGCATTTACAATATCTTGCTCTTTCTTCTGTAAAGCTTTACTCAGTTCGTTCTACATTAACAATACCTTCAACATCAAGTGAAGCAAGAACACAAATTCCTAGAAAAAGGCCTTTGTTTTTTGAAGAATCACTTTCATCATGACCTCGAAAAGGCAAACCAAAATACAAGAGAAACCTTACAACATCGATTGATACATTTAAACGAATTCGGTGCTCATTTCTTTGTTTCTCAGATTGCTTATCAAAAGCAACTTGAATTGATTGAGATTGATTTGATAAGTCTAGCATCTTGTTGAAACACTTGTGTTGGAGGTTATTTACTTTACCAACATGTAAATCAAGTCTTTCCGAAGCTTTATTCCAAGCCTTACACCCCATTTTTGTAAAAGAGTCACCCGTGCTTCCATGAACATAATCATTTTTGAATAAATAACAACATAAACAAAATGCGGCATCTTTCTTCACACTATACTCCAACCATCTAGAATACGAACCTTTAAACCAACCCGAACTAAATTGACGCATTTTATTCCCGAATAAAGTTTTAGGAAATTTATGATCAACCGGTTGGCAAGGTCCATTTTGAATGTAGTATTTTCTTACGTCATCCCGTATTCTAGGACTATATTTATCAATGGGTACTCTCTCTCCAGGGTCGGGATTGAGTAATTTCTCATCAAACTCATCTATAAGATGAGAGGAATTATTTCTAAGACTAGAACTTGGTTGAGAGGAATTAAACTTCGTCAAAAATACATCCATCTCAATTCACAAGAACAAGAGCTTCCTACAAAAATGAGTTCAATAAATTTAATAGTCTATCAAGAATAGAAATTCATCAAATGCAAAAGGGGTCAAAGCAGAAGCCACAGCAAGAGAAAATTTGATTTAATTACCAGTGGCAAACCTAAATTTTGGGGATTCTTGAACCAAAAATTTCAAACCTAAATAAAATCATAGGCAGATATACAGAAAGGGCTAAGCACTCTCAGTATTTTCAGCAAATAGTAACAGGTTTAGCAGAAAAACTGAATGAATAAATATATAAGTAATTCCATTTCCCCATTAATCCCTTTCTATAAGCTAAGTCCACAAGATATGAAAATGGGTTACCATCAAACAATGTCCAGAAGGACTAAGCTCAAAAATCAGGTTGAAACACAAGTATTACTATTTATTAGCGCTAATCCTTTACTTTTTTTTTTTTTTGTTTTTTATGGAGAAAGAAAATAAGAAAACAAGAATATAAGAATCTCGGAGAAGAAACTCCATCTAAAGCACGCGTAGGATCTAGTAAAATCCATCCCAAATTCTCCATGCTCTTACAATTTATAAGTAAAAATTAAGTTTCAAAGTAAGAGAAGCACTAACCAAAGATTCGATGCCCGCTACTTTTTCAAAAAAATGAGAGGAATTGAGATTGAGGAAGAATGGTTCTCTATTTTGGAGTGAGGAGTGATGGTTGAGAGGAGCTTCTGCGTTTGAGCGAGGAAGAACTAGGAAAGGTTTACTGGTTTAGGGATTTAATATTTTGGGGCTTTTGGGTAGGATTTTGTAGAAGAACTAAATAATAAAACTGACTATAAAATTGAGAAAAGGTCAAATAAAAAATTATAAATTAGTCAACTGTTGACTAGTGACTAATAAATAGTACTATTATACTAATATAATTGATTATTCCAGTTATAAAAAGTGAAAGAAACTAAAAAAGAAATATTTGTGGAAAGGGATTTCGAACCCCAGTCCTTTGTAGCAAAAGGAAGGTAAATACTGCTGACAGGCGGACCATTGCTCCAAGCAGCATTTCGATTTTAAGGGGGCCAAGAAAAATATTTAAGGGGTCCCTAAAGTATATACAGCTATACATACAATATATATACAGGGTTTTTGCCGAGGTTAACGGGTTCACTATTTGACTCAAAAGATGTTAAACTCTTTTTGAGCAAATCAATCAAAGATGAAGGGGTAAATCCTAGTTAAAGATAATTAACTCTAGATCCGAGACGAATAATATGAGTAGAAAAATATAGCCGAGTATAAATGTTGACATCAATTAAAATCGGATTTAATGGCATAAGTAAAGATGCATTAAGTAACAAAAATATGAATAAAGGAAAAGATTCACCCGATCTTCAGCGAGATGGATCTTCTTTCATTTTATCAAGATCAATGGTAGACAAATACAAGAACCTTATGACCCTTTCTGGATCCGATGAAGGTATGGGATCACTCATCCTCTCCCTTCTTTGGAGAGGTGTGTTTACTTATTTTTTAGAAAGAGGGAGACCAAAAGAGAGCCCCCCAAATGGGAAGTCCTCCCCTCCTATTTATAAGGGGGGTATCCATAGAAAATCCTAACAAAAGGTACAATTTAGAGAGAATATTCAGTAGAATATTCCTTTTGAGTATTCTAAAGCAAACTAGCAGTTTCATGACTGTCCGTCCTCGGCCTGTCCCAACTCGGCCTATCCGACCACGACCTTATTGATGACGGTCCGACCTTGGCTTTATTGATGACGGTCCGTCCTTGGCCTGTCCGACCTTGGCTTTATGTATTCGCGTGCCGAATTTCTCTGGTCTAATTTTGACCCATACATTCACGTGACCCCTCAAGGCCTAGTGTAGGTCCGCCTCTGCCTGTGTGGCGTGGATTTAAAATTATTGGGCTAAAGAAGTTTAAATATTGAATGGTTAAAACTCAAGAAAAGAAGGGCAAAATTAAGGGTAGATGCTTGTCATTTTGATTTGATCCTTCTCGTTTAACAGAAAACATGCACGGACTTTTTATCTTTAATTAGGAATAATTGAGAAATGGGTAGTTACTTATCTCTTACTCAATAAATAAAGTAAAATCTACCCAAAAGCAATGCAAAATCTCATCGGTACTTTTTATCATCTTTCTCTTTAGCAACATTTAAAAGTCTTCTTGCTATCTTGATAGACCTATCTCGTCATGTCAAAGAGACTGCACCATTTTCTCGCAATAAGCAATTTATACTGATAGTATAAATATATTAATACTATGTATCAGTGTAACATAACCAAGCTACTCTAATGCAAGTATCCGTTGCTGATTTTAAAGCTCGAATCCGTGACCTATAGATTAAACATAAACAATTTTATTGTTGCTCCAAGGCTCTCTCGAAGAAAATATGTGTTGAGAAAACAAAGTATAAGAAAAGAGACTGGAGTTGTAACTTATAATCTTGGGGATTTAATTAAACCGGTTAACTTTAAAGCTCAGGAGACTTCATAGATCATGATATAGGAGAAGCACGTGAATGAGGAAGCACAGTGGGTCACCGCTCTCTTTTTTGTCAAAGACAAAAAGCTCCAAACCAAATCTGGTGCCAGATTGGGTCGTGCCTTATCTGGCCCATTCATGCCGTAACCTGCGGCTCCATTTCAATTGGGAAACTTTCATAAATACATACGTTATAAGAGTAAATTTCATTATATATAACTATAATTGAAATCACGTTTTGTATAACATTTGATTTCATTTCATAAAATCAAATATCAACAAATAGTATCCAAAATATGGTAAAATCCCTACAATTAAGGAAACTGAATAATTATCAAATCAATTCAAACCTAAAAAATCTCCATTTAGTCAGATATTAATTAACCAATTATTAAGAGATGTTATATGTTATTTTTGCACAAATCACTTCGTATATCTTCTCTTTACAGCTTTTTGTTGTTGTTTGTTCATAGTCATATTCATCACCTTCATAGTTCTTCACCTTTTCCAACTTCTTGATGATGCTTTTTCCAACACTCATATCCATCACCATTTTAACAATGGTATATATATATATATATATATATATATATATATATATATATATATATATATATATATATATATATATATATATATATATATATATATA